>NC_079161.1:97711222-98015959 GCF_947563725.1 Argiope bruennichi
TGTCTAATAATTATTCCTCGTGACCCGAAAATCCCCTGAAATTATGCTCAAGAGATATACCATTTTAACAGAAAGGAAATATAAATGTACTGGCCTTTTCGTTTTTAATTCTTAATTTTAGTGCTATTTTTTGTTTTTATTGTTATTTTTGTTATTGTATTTTTACTTTTTTGTGGTTAATTTCTTCTAATTTGTTGTTTTATATTTCATTTCTGTTAAAATGGTATATCTCTTGAGCATAATTTCAGGGGATTTTCGGGTCACGAGGAATAATTATTAGACAATGTCTGTATTTCCACACAGAAAAAATCCCTTTCTTTGAATCCCTGCCTGAGGGTGACCCTTGAAAAAGTCGTCAGGCCGGATTCTTTTTTTATATTTTTTATAATTTTTTTGGTTTAATTTTTATTTGATTTTTTGTTTTTCCTATTAACTTGATTCTAATACTTTTGTATCAATTCATCTGTGTTTTAGAAGTAGCTGCAATTGCGCTCTCTAAATACTATGAAGTTCTTTTTTGGTTTTAGTTTAAATAGGTTATAATTTTTATTTGCGATTTCGAAACTGTTTTTGTTTCGTTTTCATTTTAGTTTCGTTTTCAAACTTTTTCTTACTTAAGATTGGTTATATATATATATATATATATATATATATATATATATATATATATATATATATATATATATATATAAGAAACAGAGAAATTCTCAAACAACTTGGAGTTTAAAAACCAATTTTAATATCGGATAAAAAAAAATAAAGCTTTAAGAAAGAATTCCATAGCATTAACAGGAACAGTAACTCTAATGCCCCTATTATTTTAAAGACAGAGAACAGACTATAATAAAAATAAGTTAAATAATTTAAAGTGTCGAAAAAAAGTAAATATTTGACTAATTTTGTAAATGTTCTTCAATATTTATTGTTTAAAAACTTGAGGAATTTTGATATGAATTGTAAATTTTTAATGAATAACCCATAAAGGCAAGAAAAAAGGACTAAACTGATCTATTCCTATTCCCAGACCAGTGCAGCAGGAAAGAAAAAAAAATCTGATAGAGTTTAAAGGAATCGGTGCTACATATATTTTATTAATACTTTAAAATTTAATAATTTGCGAAAAATATAGATACTTTTAGAGAAAATTCCTTAAAATTTTGTTTACATTGCTTCATATCTTTTTAATACCGTGGAATTATAATATGCTCTTTGAAAATTATTGTTACTACCATACCACTAATCATTTAATAGCTTAATTATTTATTTCTTTTAATTGGCTGATGGGGAACTGTAATGGTTGAGGGTTTATATTTCTTTTCCTTATGACTATTTACATTGTGCTGAAATGCGGTAATCTCTTAAATATTGAAACTTTGCTTGCAGAGTTATAAGTAACCTATTTTATGCATCCTAAAAACTAAAAAAAAAACTGCTAAATGCCTAAATAATTAAATTAAAATGTTACCGTAGAAAAATAATTTTGAATTTTTATCATTTTGCTATTTTAATGCATTTTAACTTGGTAATAAAATATGACCATTATAATTAAAAGAGTCGAATCATAAATGTTTACAAAAATGAACTGAACGGAGTTACAGATATTACAGAGAAATTAATAGAATATTTACAAGCAGCAAAAGACACCGTGACGCCTTTAGTAAGAAATACTAAAATCTTCCAAAACAAGTTCTGGTAAAACTGCCTGGAGAAAAAAAATGATGTTATGGGACAATTCTAAACAATCAAATGTGAGGGAATTTTTAGAATTTCGGGAAGGAAATCGGAAAAAGAGAACTCCAAAATTCAGTTCCATCAAAATCTTAATTCGATCTAGTGATGAATGAGACTTCTCACATTTTTAAAATAACATGTAATTCCAACTTATTTTTTTTATATTAAACAGCAAGGGGATTAATTTCTCAAAATAATGTTCGAAATATCTGGTGATATGTTGCGCATTTCTACCAGTTGGTTTTCTGTCAAATAAAAAAAAAAAAAAATATGACATTAAAAAAATAGTTCTCACTTTTACCAGAAGAGAGTCATTAGAATTAATTTCTAAAAATTTATAAAGGATGATTCAATTAAAAAAATGCATCTAATAAAAATGAAATCTAATAATACAGATTTATAAACATAAATAAATTACTAATTATGATAAATAACTTTCATCATTTCTTTAATGAATGCTTAAAATAAAGTATATTCTTTTCATCATTTTATTAGCATCATTTTCTATTCTAAATAAAAACATTCTAATAAACGTACGCATTCCATAAAACGTACATTTAATGCAGTGTATTCGCAAATGGAAACATTGTTCTTTGAAGTGAAAATACAATGTCTTTTTCACACATTATTCGCCATTTTAGCAATTAACGGCTTCACCAGTTTTCAGTTTTTCCACATCTAGCAAATTATCTACTTTCATTAACATAAAAGAGCACTGAGAAAATTACCTCTTTGATACTGTTAAATGATGTGAATAACTCTCTATGATGTGTTAAATGATGTGAATAACTAATGGTCTCTAATTATTAAAAGCTGAGCATGTTAATGGAATGATTTATAACAATGTGGAAGTGTTGGATAACAATTATGTGAGAACTCCCCAACAAAATAATCGAAAAATAAACTACGGATATATTACAAAGCCTTTCAGTTATTCATTGAATCGAAAAATATCCATTTAGGGTATTAGAATTATTAAATTAGATTCTTTTTAATTATTAATTAGATACTTTCTTAAGGTGTATTAAGTTAGATTTAAATTAGTATTTTGATACTTATTGTAGTAAGTACTATAATATATTTGCATGTAATGATGGAATTATGTAGATTTTTAATAATATGTAGAAACAAAAACTGTATGATATGTGCTGGAAAATTTTTAGGACATTTCTAGTTTACTGCCAATGTACATTTATGTAATTCAAATGCATATGTATGTATCATGTATTCAGTCGTCTAAGATATGCGTAGTGTTGATGAATATAATTTAATTCATAAAAATAAGCAAGATTTACTAACAAATTATTTTATTTAAAACAAGTCAAAATTAATACCAGAAGGTGAAAATTCAATACCAAAAAAGGCGAAATCAATCCCAAAAAATTAACTAATCCCAAACGATAATAATCATTAAACCCGGCAAAAATTTAATTAAAAAAATTAACCTCAAAAGGCAATAAGTCGTCATCCTTTGAGACAGTGTCTATGGTAGAAATGTGTTTTAAATCAGCCAGTGAGAAGCACAGAACCTTAATTCAAGCGTAGTAGAAATTCTGGTAACACCGTAGATCCTTGGCAATCCGGCGAAGCATATCAATCCGGCTCCTCTTACAGTCAGCCGTTTACAGAAGTGGCAAACAGAGTGAAAGGGAAGACCAATCATTGCATACAGATACTGTTATTGATTTTGGCACTATTTAAAGAATGTAATTTTGATTTTTTTAATAATATTTATTATATGTAATATTAATTTTTTGTAATGTTGTAAAATTCATAAAACTTTAAGTAATCAACATAGAGCTTGCTTTCAAAATGCTTTTTTTTTTTTTTTTTTTTGTACAAACGTCAACAAATTTGGTGTTTTTGTTAATCCAACATTTTCTTCTGATTTCTGCCGAATCTCTGAGAATCTACGGTACGAAATATATTATAGATCCTAAGCCGAGAAAATAAGAGGAGGAGAAGAGTGGCGTGAAAAGTTTTCAATCTGTACTGTTTTAACATCTGTTTTTAAAGAATATATAAAGATATTACAGAATCAAGAAATAAAATTTTTCTAATGGCATTGAGAAATAAGTTATTTTTACTACAAAACATGGAATACCGAAAGGAAAAGGAACCACTAGAGGGTGAAAGAATACAACACATAAAAATTTAGAACGCGGTTAGTGTAAAGGAATGGCCAATCTAATGAAATGGTGCAATAGAACAAACTTTGAAGATTAACACGGTATACTATAAGTTTTTGTATAGAATTAAGGAGTAAAGGAGACGCGATGCAATACAAATACAACCAAAAAATTGAATTGGAGCAAAGAAAAATAATATTTACCAACAACATCGTCGGAAACATTGTCCCAAAATGCTTTTTCACATCAACTCTGTCCTTTCATGTGTAGCTTTATTTGCAGTTAAAATTAAGATTTATTGATTCATTGCCGTTTTACTTTTAAAAAATAGAAATTCAAAAGTATTTTTCAAAATATAACTCAATGAACAAAGTATAAAGAGATTCCAAAATCATGAATGCAAGTATTCATGGAGAATTGAATCATTTTTACTTTGTAATATGGAGTTCCAAACGAAAAGGGGAACTAGTAGAGGATAAAAGAATATATAATAAAAAGTTAGAACGCGGTAAGTCTAAAGGAATGGCCAAGCAGGATAACTTTGTGGAATAATACATTAAGCTACAAAAATATAAATTTTGTATAGAATTGCATGAATAGAGATGACGACACAATCACACAAGAATACAAAATAATAATAATAATAATAAATGGGACTTGGAACGAGGGAAAATAATATTCACTAACATCATCATCAAAAAAACAACATCACATTGTCCCAAAATGCTTCTTCGCCTCAATTCTTCTCTTTCATGTTTCTATTTTGCAATTAAAATTAAAATTTATTGTTATTTCATTAACATTTTACTAAAAAAAAATGTGGAATTTCTAAAGTATTTTTCAAAAGATAACTTAGTAAACATAGTATAATGCAGTAATTTTAAAGAATTACTGTTCATTTTTCCAAGGTTGAATATTGTGATGCATATTCTGAACAATTAATCCATTCTGTGCTATCAAAAAACATATGTCCTCTTATATAAAATTCAAAACAATAATCTTCTCATATAACATCAAAATAACCATAACCCCCTGCCATTACTTTCCATTTAATGGATCTTATTGGTTTTCTAAAAGCTTGCTACGTTATATAAAGAACTAAATCATATGTAAGGCCATTGTTTACGTTTTTGTGTTATAATCTGCCGTAACAAAATAAAAGAAGTTTAATGAAGGGGAAAAACCCCGTTAAATTAGCGCGGCTTAAAAAGGCTTCTTTCTTAGAATTGTCCCTTGATAGAATACATAAATACATATTCAATACACATTTTGTTTTGAATTCGACACCAAAGCTCCAGATTTTTTTGCGAAAATTCAATATTTTGTTCCGCAAGGTAACTTGAACTAATTAAATAAAATCATGCTTGCTTAGGAGCGTATTTATATGGGAAAATATTTCCACTTTTTTGCAAGTGCTTAAAAGAAATTGAATTTTATCATTGAATGGATTCGTAAGGTTTATTTGCACAAGTGCGGTAAGCTTAATTTTATAAAAAAACACACACACAAAATGGACATAAAAGAAAGAAGTTTAATGGCTCAAAACTGACATTTTAGAAAGTATTTTATCTAACTGAGATGGTTATATTATGTTTAAATATTTTATAAATCTGAACATTCAAAATTTCAATGAATTTTAAATCTTCAAAATGAAGATCATTTAACTTAAACTTTCTTCAGACTATTATGATAAGGCGGTCTAATCGCACATAATATTCTAAATGGTATGAAATAGAAAGAATTGTGCTTATGATGTAATTACATTGCAAATGATAAGCCAAATACATATCTATTTTTTTAAAATTTTAAACTAAAACAGGCATGGTAGATACTGTAAGGTTCAAAGCAGAATGCAATATATTTCTAATAAATAAAGCCATCAATCATAATTGGCTGAAAGATTTTTAACTAAATAATTTTGAAAAAAATAAATCAGACGTTCATTTTTTTTATAAAGATTTGTCGAATAAATATCAAATTTCTTTATCACATAATGGCTAGTGTGAATTTTCGACTTAAGTTTGAAAGATACTTCGAGAGAAATATGAAGACAATAATTATTATTAAATAATCATCAGGCTTTAATTTATTGAAATTTTGAAAATGCTATAAATATGGACAATAAAGCACCTTGCAAATGTTATAAAATTTTACATTTAAAGTATCATGGTAGATGTTCAACATGTCCTACAATTGTTGCATTTCACATACCTCGTTAAGTTCTTCCGAAAAACATTAGGATGTACCATTGTTTATGTTCGCAAAAGTAATGATTATACTGTTAATGTGTTTATTCAATACAATTAATGATAGAGGCCCATGCACAGTGTTGTTAATTCAATCTCATTAAAAAAATCAGGTCATATGCTCTGGAGACTTTGATGGTCAGTCAAGGCAATGATAGGCATTTAATTGATTCTTCTATCATCCATAATTCCTCTAGCATCTAACTTCAAAAGTGAAAATAGTTCCACACTTTAACACCCTCTCATTTCACCTCTTTATTATCACGTACTCTCAGCGAAGAGAACCGACTTGCAAAACAACCAAGTCGAAAAGATAGGAGGAAATGAACTGTGACTTTTGTAATGAAATGCATCCTCTTCTCGCTTATTTATGCATCAAACGCAATTGAAATGTGAAGGTAGATGGGAATTACATCCAGAGCTCGTTTACACCGGTATAGATGAGTTTGAATTGCGTGAAATCCATCTCGGAGCACAGTTGCCTCCTTTTTAACGAATATTTAAATAGAAATTTTCATTCCAATAGTGAATAAGAATCCTGCACTCTTCCAAAAGCATATTCATTAGAAAATGAATACAAAATTTCAAATTGCTAAACGCAAATGAAGTTATTTCTAATTGCTGGAGTAATCCAGTAATTTAAATTGATGTTAAAATTATTTGCTAAATTTTAAAAAAAGTAATTTAAGAATTAAAAACAATTTAATTATTTGTAGAATTTTAAAAAAAGCAATGTAAGTGTTGAATACTTAGTAAGGATCTCAAATTTTAATTTGGTTAGCTTCATTGAATGAGTAGTCGTCGCAGATTCTGGAGTGTTAAAATGCACTGAATGAAAATTGAGTACGACTGTTTTTAGTTGTATCTTTAAAAGCCTTGAGTTTGGAATTATTATTATTATTATAATTATTATTATTATTACAATTATTATTATAAATATCACATAAATATTTTTAAAAAATGTATAAAACATAGTTTTAACATTTATAAAAAAATTTAAAATCAAAATCATTTTTTAAAAAAAATCATACCTCAAATACATCCCCTTTGCATTAGCTTTGCTTAGAGCAATAATAACTGTAAATGATAAAAAATGAGTCATTATTTTAAAACTCCACCTGTGAATGCTTTGTTCAATTAGAGAGTGTCATGAATTGAGAACTGAATTGTTAATCGTTATTAATTATTATTTTTTCATCATAATTCATTTTTAGTTCATCTTGAGGACATTATCTTCTAGTTCATTAAATTATATATCTTTTTACCCTTCCCTATTTACACATTCTCTAACAAATTACACCAAAAGCTTTGAACCACACTGCATAATATTCGTAAATACACATAAACAGAACACAAATTAATGATATTTTGTATATAATAAGAATTGATGGTAACAGAAATGCAATGTTAAATTTCATGAATTATAAGATATTTTCGATAAGACCGGTACACGCAATATGCACGCTATTACTGTGAAACATACCTATTTGTAGAATGCAATATCTTTATGTAATTGTTGCGACAGTTAAAGTATATTCAGAAAATGAATGAACTTTTATCCGCTGTTAATGAATCACTTTTGCATTTTCTTGAAAGCATTTGGTTCATCCCGTTGCCTCTTATGCTAGAACTTTCTTATGTAATTTTGATTTATTTATGATGTCTCCATATGCCTTATTATTTTGTAAACTGTATTTTAATCATCGAAAAAAAGGTGTTTATTTGAGGCATACACGGATGAAAATTAGTATGTGGCATCTATCGTCGCTATTCCAAATGATTGAAATTCATCTGACTCATGGATACGTTTGCATGAAAATAATGCTATAAATCGATCAAGGCGCCTGCAGATTTCCGATAATTTCAATGAAACGCTCGCAAGCTTCTTGTAGAAACAGTTTTCGCAGGGAACTTAAAGCAAATCATAAAAAGGAGGCGAACATTCATCGGGCCTTTAATAAAGTCTTATCAGTCAGAAGGACAAGGGATCTTTAGTTGTAAGATTCTTTGGAATTTTGCAGAATATGCCAAAATACCCGGGAGTTCGTCCACAGCTGGTTAATAAAGTTTTTTGTGTCCACTACAGAAAAGGCAGATTTAGTTCGTGCTAAATAGTTAGGAAACCACTTCTCATAAAAAAAAAAAAAGGCTGCTGGTGAGCAGCTTGCGAAACATTCGATTGTAGTGCCTACGTGTGTTTTCATTTAAAATATAATTACGTGGAACAAAAACGAAAAAATAAGTATAACACTATGAATTATATACTACTAACATTTTATCTGCTCAGAAATCCAATTTTCATTGTCAAAAGTTTATAGCGGATTGGTTTGAGTGAGGATAGAACCTGGGACCTTGTGGTTCGCAGTCCAGTAGCATGACCACAATACCAAAGTAATTGCTCGTGTAGTGTAGCTGTTAACTGGCTTATAAGCTTTCACTCCAGACTCTCCCTCCAGGGAGTCGGAGGTGAGACAAACGATATGGCTGTTGAATGGTGATGTATTAGCTGTTGATTCCAATACGCCTGTACCCATTTGAGAAGCGCCAAGCGTTACGGCGAGCGCTTGTGGGTGAGTGGTGGCTGATGCTGTTGCGCCAAATGAGTCTAACGGCTTTGTGTTGCTGCGTCAAGTGAATCTGACATCATTGGATTGCTGTGGATAGATAGCACCGAAACAGCTGTACAAAGGTCGTTCAAGGTCACCAATGTGGCGGATTTGCGTTGAGCGAGGATATAACCTGGGACCTTGTGGTATGCAGCTCAGTAACATGACCACAGTACAAAAGCAATTGCCCGTGTAGCTTTCACCACAAGGTATTAATAGACAGATATTTACTATCAAACGTTTATGATGCTAAATATATGTAATGCAGTCCCATTTTTCGATGGTAACAATGATATTTAATGACTTGGTATGCTTGAACTATTCATGGCAAATTCATAATTAAAATCACTACGCCTTCCAAAATTTATACTAAATTACAAAAATTAACTGAAAGCGTATTCATTCATAAGCGTGCGTTCTACAGGTTCACGCCACCCGCAGAATAGGATTACTGTATTTTTAGCCTGTTTCGAAAATTTAAAGATTTAATGCTAAATATCTTCACTCCTTTGTTTCTTTCAATTTGCCAATTAAATTCCTTACCTTAATCGTTTCAGATATTCATCTATACTTATAATAAAGCTCAATGTGTGTGTGCGTGTGCGTGTGTGTGTGTGTGTTGGCGCTCTACAGGCCAGGTCATTTGACATACAGCTACCTAATTTGGTACATGTATACCTTAGAGGTCGGGAATGTGCACCTGGGGTCCCTTTTTTTGAAATTTTAATTAGGATTTTAATTATTAATCAAAAACTAACTTTCCCGCCAAAAAAATCTTCCATTTTCCCCACCGCCAACTTTTTCGCCAAAAAAATCTTCCATTTTCCCCACTGCTAATGAGTAAGGCTTCAGTTATTCTTTTCTCCCAACAGTAATGAGGCTAGGGTTAACATTTTTCGGCGGATTATTTCAAACGATTCTGTTTATTTTCTTAATGTTTTATGCATTTAAAATTAAACATTGTTAATTAATCCGTGTTTCAGATTCATTCTGAAATTTTTTTGAATTAAAATAACACAGAATAAAGGAAATTAAAAATGTATAATCTGATTAGCGTTACCCCAACTGGCGTAGAAAAATTCACGCATTTACGTTAACGTAACTGGCGAAGAAAATTCACGCATGCGCATTATGTTCTGACTGTTGACATGACAACCAACGGATGATTTAAATTATTTTTAGGTTAGTTGCATGCTTTTGTAAGTAAATTGTATTTATGTTAGTTATATATTTTTTGTATATGCTTATAGTTTTAAGTACATCGTTTTTTAAGTAGTTTTTTTAAACCTGTTTTCGACCGATTATTTTAAACGATTCATTTTATTTTCTTAGTGTTTGATGCATTTAAAATGAAACACTGTTAATGAATCGATCTGTTCATGATGAATCTGAGAAATTTTTGTTGACAAATTCTTGAGATATTGCATAAATTAAGAAAGATATTCTTTAGTGACCATAAAGTTTAAACGATCACTGACTCTATTATCAGTAATCATAGTATTAAAAAAAAAGCTTTGTTTCAGTAAAAAATATTATTATATTAATTGCAGATTAATCATTTACACTTTAATTTAAAGCATAATTTCTAGGAGAGGTAACAGAAAATGAGAGAGATACATATCACGCTATGACTGATGGCCTTTATAATATTATGAGTGAATTATATGTCTATCAAAATGTGAAGTTTTAAAATATTTTGCTGAAGAATCTATTAAAGTTGGAATTGCGTAAAATATTTAATGGTACGACCGGAGTTTAACTCCCTGCTTGGTTCAATTTTTAAAAATCGCCAACAATGGCCTTGCGAAATGTTCAAAAGCAAAGGAGCAGATGTTCAATTATAGTGCATAATAAAGATTTCCAGCTTTGGCGCGTTATCGCAACTTGGCGAAGAAGGGGGTTAAACTCTGGTTCAACCTATTTAATTATTAAAATTTAAACGAACATTAAGATTGGCGAACCGGCTGGTCGCCAAAGGCGGCTAGTAATAAAATAATAATATTGAATAATTTGAACAATAAAATAATAATATCGAACAGTTTTCATAATAAAATAATAATCTTGAAATATGCAATTGTAAGTCATAATTAAATTGTAACTAATGGAGTAAATGTTTTATAAATTTCTTTGGAGAGAGACGTAGATACATATGAAATGACATAAAACATTGTGCTCACAACTTGTTTTAGAAGGAATCAAAATGAAAGAAAAATTCAAATAAATTATATTATTTAAGAAACCTCTAAAAGCATCTTTTCCACATCTCCTCAAAGTGTGAAAAGTTACAAAGTATATATATATATATATATATATATATATATATATATATATATATATATATATATATATATATATATATATATATATATATATATATATATATATATATATATATATATATATATATATATATATATATATATATATATATATATATATATATATATATTTAACGAGTTCGAAAGTTCTAGTTTTAAATTTTGCTTTTTTTAACCCTTTTTTAAATACCCTTTTATAGAAAGATGTTTTTATGTCGTCTACGGATTTATCTTTCTTATTGCCAATACATATATATTTCAACGAAATCCAATTAAATGAATTGGTCCAGAACGCCGCTGAAAATCAAATGAAGAGAGGAAGAAATCAAGCACACAAATCAGGCACGCATTTTCTTTTCAAAGATTCAACGGCATTGCTGTGCATAAGGAATAAAACATTTTATGTTTTTAAATGAGTTTATGGATTGTGAAAATACATCGGTATAAGATAGTCGAAAGCCGGCATGTGACGACATAGTAAGAATATACAGGTTCAATAACTCCGCCGCAAGTTTATTAAATTTTATATTTTTCTTTTCTTCCTAATTCTCGTATTTACCTTTTTTTTGCGTTCAATGGAAAGGAGAATTTTAAGTATTTTTTTCCGTTCCACGAAGTGAAGGCCTTTCAGGCCAATCTCATCAGTATGAAGTCTTCTTTGAGAAGAGGAAGAGGAAGAATCTGTAAAAAAGGTTGCATTAGATTAGGAAGTGAAGTTGTAATGGCAATTGAGAAAAGCATAGACGATACTGAATATCTGACGATTGCTCATTCTCAAATAGAAGTTATATGAAACATTTCTTTCTCTGCTTGTTGGTGGCCTAAAAATGCTCTTTCCAATCTCATATCTAAACTCAGAGATAGAAGTTTTTTTCTAGTCATATCGCATGCCACTGTATATGACCCCACATAATGATTGATTGAACCCCTTGTTAAAAGAATCCTTTATTGCGATTTTCTAATTCAGAATAGTAGGAAAACTTATTGTGCATGAATAATGCTTGCATGTCGAAGTCATTCAACAAATATAAAACCGAAATACCTATTATTTTATTTAAACTAGTTTACATAACATTTACAAGAAAATTGAGTAATTGAGTGTCCGTGGCTAAAATGGATAGATTTTTTTCTAATGGGTGTTTTGATGTTATTTCTACAACTAATTCTAGTTCGTCTATCAGAATTGTTCAAATTCATGAGTCAAAATATTACAGGTAATTTAAAGTATGACAATATTTTTTTGGAAAATTAACTACTGAGGCACCGAAGGAAACTACTTGAAGTTGGAACTTTATCTTAATTCCAAACTCGGGTAAGATGTTGGCTTCCTGAATCTTTTATTTTTCAATGAATATATCTGCATCCGTTTAGGGGAAGACTGGAAAAATATGATCCAGTTATACATGAAATGTAATGGGACATTTGTCTACCAGGTTTTGTATTGGGCCAATTAGGAGCACAACTAAGAATTAAAACTCATAACTCTCCGATTGTATTTAATTACTATTACTTGTTCATTTGACTGTAAAGAAGAGGGAAAAAGAATGATATTGATATTGGCAACACGGACAAAATAAATTAAAGTAAATACAAGATTACTAAAGAAATATTTTAAATGCTACAAAAATTTGGTCATGTAATTATTACATGTTTTAAAATGTGCCTCTTATTTGGCATTGTGAAGAGTTTTGGTTTTGTTTTGCATAGATTAAAATTTATTTGATTTTTTACTATCAAGATTTATTTTCTAGAATCGTGATGTTCAGAAGTACATTTACAAATATATGAAGCAAGCATACTTAGGATAAAAATTAATTACTGGGCATAAAATGACAAGTTCGAAGGAAAAAAATCACCTTAACAAGTTATATGGACTTAATTCATTAAAAATACATTTCATTATCATTTTTTTTTCAAATATGTGCTGTAACACCAGAACTGTAATGCGTCACTGGATAGGATGACAGATCTCTTCCTTAAGCGAACTTTCTGGCAACCCCTGACACCGGAAACAGAGTATTTTCGGATTTTTTCTTCAGTCTGTGTGCGGTTCCCTTGCTTGCATGTGAGGAACCCATGTCTACTTAAAGAATGTAATTTTGATAGAATGACAAGTTCGAAGAACAAAATTCACCTTAACAGGTTATATGGACTTAATTCATTAAAAATACGTTTCATTATCATTTTTTTTTTCAAATATGTGCTGTACCACCAGAACTGTAATCCTTCTCCGGATAGGATTACAGATCTCTGCCTTAAGCGAACTTTCTGGCAACCCCTGACACCGGAAACAGATTATTTTTGGAGTTTTTCTTCAGTCTGTGTGCTTGCATGTGGGGAACCTATGTCTACTTAAAGAATGTAATTTTTATAGAATTGGTTAATTAAAATTTCTTTTAAATTATTACTGCACTAACACCTATTGTACGCAATAAATTATCTTGAGAATATATTTTAGAAGCAATTCCCACGACGACTGTAACTATATTAACTGTATTAACATTAAATAGCAATCAAGTATGTATAAATTATTTCACTTTGTTTAAAATTCCTTTTTAACGCTTAATAATTTTTTGTTTATGATTAACATTTATCATTAACAATTAAAAATTATAATTAATTATTCGAATTTGAAAAAGAACAGAGAATATGAATAACCGTCAAAGAGGCATTCATCGCTATATCACAATCAAAAATCTTTTCTTCAAATAGGAATATTAGATTGAATGGAAGTCTTTATTACAGAAATTATTCTTTTCTGATTCGACAGCAAAGAATAATTTCGAGGAAGGCGTACAAATGTGGTTCCATAATGACTCGTATTAAGTAACAATTGATAAAGGTTCTCGATATTCATCCTGTTAGTGCATTTGAATACCATAAATGAATAACGGAATTCTAAGCACTGACTAGCATTCCTCTCTTCTATTCATACCACTGTCCTTCTCCCACAAATTTTGCCCTCTCAACCTCCTCCCATGAATGGATATACAACAGAGCATCACAACATGAATTTCTTTTGCATAACATCCTGTCCGTGTCCCTCTCTACATGATTTGCTAAGCCGTTACTGAGTAAGGTGCAGATGCGATAGAAATCGTGAATTGGAGACATCTGTTAATTCCTCAAGACGACGATCTCTAGTAACTAACTTGCGTCTCGTCGATTTCAATGACTAAATGCGGCATCCAGCACTTTCGTGAAACCTTAGAATAAGAAAAGTCGATATTGTTGTACTGAAAGCAAGATTCTGGTATTTATAATAAATAGGGGAGAGTGGAATGCTTCCATCGCCGTGTTCGCTACAGATTTTCGATAGACATATTGTCTCTTGCAAAGTTGTTGTAATATTTAAAATTATATTGATGTACTTTTGCAGGTATTAAGGATGAATATTGTGGAAATGTCCAACTAAATTATCTATAACTTTTATTTTACACTTTAATTTAAAACTGACAGAAAATTAAATTTTTTCTTAATAATCTGATTTTGATAAGTTTGCAGAAAAGACCTCCCTTTTAGGTATTCACTTTGCATGCGTTCTTTCCAAGCTTGTTTGCTTTCAATAACAAACGAATCATCTGTCATACGTGGGCTGACTGATATCTCTACTGTACTGGAAGAACTGTAGTAAAACGATCTGCTGGGTAATTAACGAGGAGTCATCTAAGTGTTAAAGGGTTTTCTGCAGAGGATAAAAATTGTTTTAATAATCTGATTTTGATAAATTTATTTAAAATATACCCATTTTTGGCATTCATTTTGCCCACCAGTTTTCTCTCTCTCTGTGTTTTTTTTTCAATAATAAAGAAATCCACAATCGTTCAAGGGCTGCTTGTAAAGAATCGGGTAGTAAAACGTTCTTTTGTACGATTTAGAAAGAAGCATCTAAATGTTTAAGAGTTTTCAGGTAACTGTGAGACTGAGTAGTTTCAGTAACAATTAAACTGTTGTTTAATGGTTTGACTATTAAATAAGAAATATTTTGAGTATGTGCATTAAAATATATGAATAGATTAAAATGAAGATATTCATCTTAAAATAAGTTGCAATTGTTTGTCTTAATCCATATCACTTGTTAAACATGGTTTATTACTATGTATTTAAAAATAATAAATTTGAATTGGTTAGAAATTATTTCAAGCATATAGTTATTCTTTATCATTCATGTTTAAAGAAAATTACTTTTCATCTCTAAATGCATTTCTTGTCTCAAATTTGATTTAATAAAAATATCAGACGAAAATTTAGAATGCTTTATTCCGGACCTTGAGGATCCATGTTGAACATTTCATCCAAATTCCAATATTCAGGTCGAAATTATATATTCCATTGGCTATTCAAATGACTGCCGTCATGATGAAAATATATTTTAAGCAACTGTTTAAATGTTTAAAAAAATGTTTTAAGGAAGAAATCCCTTTACCTGTATCGAATAAAAACACTGTTGTTTCCTGAACATCTATCTCATTCTTCATTTAGGTTAATCAATAGTTTAATAGATATATTCTCCTATTCTTAAATAATAAATATTTCTTATAAAATGATTCGGTTCTAATGCATTATATTCTTGTTCAAATTTTGGAATAAAAAGTATTTCTCTGAGTCAATGGGTAGAATTTTTGAAAGAAGTCATCAGCACTGCAACTGAAAAAGATAAAATTGCGGAAATTTCGGAAAAATAAATGTATTTAGAAATATGTAGCGATATCCGAAATATAAGTATCATTTTCTTCAAACTATTGGATTAAAGAATCTATTCACCGTGCTGTTACGGTGAATACAGATTCTTTAATTTTTTTTTTGAAATCCTTTGCTTGTATTAAAGCTTTTTTTCTTATGATGTTAATTTTCATTGAAGTATAAATTATTTCAATATCTTTTCAAATAATAATCACTGTAAATGTTTTCCATTAAATTATGGTAATTTCCCTCATGATAAAGTTTTTTTTTCAAGAAATTGTACCTAGTAAATTGCAAAATTTTTGAAAATTCTAAACTGAGAGTTTTCATTTCATAGAGAAATATAGTTCCTAAACTTTGTATAAAATTGAAATAAAAAAATTCTAATCCATTTAAAGATTATCATAATTTATAAATCTTCCTTAATAGATTTACCTTAATTTTTTTAGAAAGTACCTTTAAACTGTCACAATTATGTATAAATTATTTCACGATGTCAATGTAAACATAATGAACATTTATGAGCAAAATAAAAGCTGATGAATGTCTCCAATTTTTCCTTTTAATGTGGAATTCATTTAAAAATATAGAGGAACAAAATTTCTTTACCAAACTTTAATATCGTATTCAAGAATAATATCAAGCTCTTAATAGAAGATTTGCATTACCAGAAAAAGTTCATTCTTTTCGAATTTAGACAAATACAAACTGCTACATTCGTACTTTCTCGGATACAAAGAATAGAGAAATCATGGAAATAGTAAAAAAAAAAAATATTCCAACTTAAGATATTCACGAATCTTCCATTTTCGACATTATTCTTCCCTGTTTTTCTGTGAACGCGATAACTCAAAAAGTCAATTGAGCTAGACGGATGCAATTTGTTATTTGAACAAATCGATGAAATTTTGAACAAAATTCATTCTGAAGTAGTCTGTCTGTCTGGATTTCGAGTACACGGGCTCTTAATAACTACAAAATGTTAAAACCTAGGCAAAAAAAAAATAATACACAGACTTAGCATAAAAAATATGGATTCTAATTCGATTTTTAACTAAATATGCCAAACAAATGACAATCTGTCGGCTTATACTTTCGTATACATGTTGTTGTTGTGACATATGGCACTTTACATACCAGCTGACAGTTATCTATCAGCGATTTAAGCCAAATGTGCGTCTCATGTTTTTTTTAGTTGGCAAACAAGGTGACAAGAGTACGACTTCGCTACGCACTCGTCACAGCCCTTTCTACGGGGTGGACTTCATTCAGGCCTCTCATTCAATCATCCGCAGATCGTAATATAGACTCGAATCAGAGAACGATCTCCTCTGAACCAGTATCCCCAATGATATTACTCTCGACAAGGAGGACTTCGTTACCACGACAGATTTATACTTGCACTAGCCACCACACACACGAAGAGTCTTCGACCGGAGGGGTTCGAACTTGAAAGGGACGTGAATCCAACGTCCTACCAACCAGGTTATCCCAGCCTTCATATGCACATAAACGCATTAACCCATAAATGCAATACCTTAAATAAATGACATTTAAAGGCATTCCATGTGTTATTTTGTGACGATTGTTTTCATTTCGTGTCAAATTTTGGTTTTATTCGGAGGGGCAAAAAGGCGTCCAAAGCACATATTCGCACGAGAGATTGAATAAAAATGCTATATTCAGTACAAAGATCCATATTTTATAACTGCCATTACAATGTCATTTAAATAATTCTTGATATTTCACTATTAGAGTCTTATGTAGAGAAGAAAGATTATTGGATAGCATACGAGAAAATTTCCGCTAATTTTAGCACATAAAATATAGGATTTGTTTTAAAAAGTTGTCCCGAAACTTTAAAAAAAAATTGTTTAATATTCATTGGATTCGACTACTTTTTCCATAAATATTCGTTCTCGTGTTTATTTCCATTTTAGCAGTATTAATTTTTATTGCTTTATAAAATTGTAAAAAAATATTCAAATTCTTATAAAGCTTCTGCATTTTATTAAAAAATTGCCTTGTGAATTTAATCAATAATTATAAATTGCTATCTATTCAAATGATAAATGCTTGGAAAAATGTATTGCATTTGATCTTGAAAAATAAATAAGGAATGATATGGCTGTTCCAAAGCCGAATCCAAATATGACTATTCTTTAAGTATTTATTAAGTATTCTGATTTCTCTCTTATTTTATGTTTTGTTGAAACTGCCGGGATTTCAGAGAACTGATAGGTATATTTATATCTTTTTCTCGTTTAAAATAAGCTGCGAGAACATTGGAACATTTGAAAATTTTTGCTGCCTAAATGGATCCAATTTCACGGAAAAAAAAAGAATCATTTCGCCAATGATTTGCCAGAAATTTGTCTTATGTGAGTAAACTCATTTCAGTGGAAAGAAAATTGGGACATTATCGTATGTTTGAGGACACAACAGAATATTATTTTTTTGGATTTATTATTGGGAATTTTTTTAACGTAAAGTGTCACGACCAGTGAAATGAAATCTCTTTGCGATTCTGACATGGATTCACCTAACATCGTAAGTGTGAAATACAAATATCTCCAATTACAATTTTTTTCAGCATTTTTTTTAACAAAAAAACATTTTGAATCAATTAATTTCTAATTTAACCATGTATGGACTTCTTGGATACTCATATATCAATTTCGTTTCTCTTTTATAACCTGATAATCAAAATTTCTGTTCAAAAATAAAATTTATTTTTGTTTTACGCACATGTAATCCATTCATATAAGAAAGGTTTTTGGATATTACACTGAACATCAAAGCAGAGAAGTTTTTGAAAATTAAAGACAAAAATAAAATAAAATGAATGCTCTATTTGTTAGAGTTAGGTAAATGACTTGAAATTGTCAGCTTTTTTCTATTACATTCGAAATTTACGTTCAACATTCAAATCAACAAGATCACTTGAATGCTAAATTACCACTCTATGTTAGAAAACTCTAAAGATTTATGTCCATAATAAATTCCGCAAATGAACTGAAAATTCCAGTGAATTGAAAATATTCTAAGTCTTATTATTTGATAATTAGCTATAGTTTGAACGGATAATGTATTTGAATGTACTAAATAACTAAATGCTTTGCAGTTACATAAAATTGTATCCAATCCATTTTCGTAATTTAAAAATATGAACTTTTTTCGAGCAAAAACTTTTTTTGATTATAAGATTTTTTCAACAAAATGTAAATATATTCATTCTCCTAGTTTGTTTTTGCTTCCTTGACGATGTCAAAATTATATATAGTTTTTAAAATCTAAATTTGGTAATGTTATTTGAACCGATTTTCTTAAGTAAATGCTTTACGAATGCATTCAAGACAATGTATTAAATCTATATAGGCCTTTGAAATATAAATACTGTCTAACTTTTAAGTATTTTAACCCTTTAAAGGGCCATTTTTTTCTAGTCATATTACGTTAAAATATTTTTAGGCTTGAAATTAGAATAAGAAAATGGATTTATTTAGCTTATTAGATAAATTTAATTTGATTAATTAATTATTTTTTAAATTAATAATTAAGTAACAAATTAAGACACATCATTTTGTTTGAGATAAAGAACTAAAAAATATAAATTTCTGTCTTTCTAAAAAAATTTGTCAGAACTGATGCCAACCTACAAAATTTCATACAAAGATTGATAAATTTGGTGTGAAGAATACTTCCCACGGCCCTAGAAAGGGTTAATCAGAATGGATATGAAAATGTACTAATTAATGATATGTATAGTAAATCCCTCATGAACGCTCAAATGTAACTCATGGGCTTAATTTAAGCAATTTAATACAAAGAAAAGGGGAGTATTAGGCATGTATAAAAATAGGAAGTGAAACTGCTTTATAATTTGAAGCTGAAATATATTTCTTTATCTTGAAATGTAGTTCTTAAAAAGTTGAAGACTTAAAACTGATTTTTCTCAGAATACAAAAAGGAAAGGCTAGCCAGGTATTATTTTAAATTGCACAGTAATAATCTTCGCATGCTATTATTCATATGTTTCAAAATCTCATATCTAACCAGTGGGAGTGGTCTCGCCAAAACTTTCTCGCATATAAAGGTATTATACCAGAGAACACCTCACCTAGCATTGGCTTCAATTCTTACGAAATATTAACCTTTGCCATGAATTTATCATTTCTACTGAATCTATTGTGTCATTCTTGGCGATTTAATTGGCGATTCAAACCTCGCATGTGATTAATAGTATCCAAAATCGAATCTGTTTTTTAACTGCGTTTTTCCCAACAAATTGAAACAAATAATTCTTACAATGCTACACATGTGAATCATAAAATCATATTTATTATATTTAACTCGTTGAGTTTTTTAGTTATCGCGTTTATATGTTTCCGAAAGTACAGACAGACGGACGGTCAAACTCTGATTGGGTTTGGCTCCAAATTTTATACACATTTACACTATAGATGTTAAATATAAGTGATGAATTTCATCCATCTAGCTCACGCAGTTTTGTTGCTATCATGTTAACTTATATTCTAACAACCGGACAGACATTCTTCTCCTGAGCGGATTTCGCTTTGATTGATATCTACAAATTTGGTGCAAAGACCTTAAACCAAATTCCATCTGTCAAGCTGAAAAGGTTTTTGATTTATCTTTGTCACAGGTAATCAGACGGACATTTTCCAAAAATATGTTTTTGAAACTCAGGGAAGACTAAAATGTGAAGATTCATCTAAATCTCGAGTTCTAATTTTATGATGATTACTTTATTTTCTCTATACTAGAAAGTAAAAGTGACTAATTTTTCTCTTATAATAAAATTATTCAAAGGATAAAACATCTTATGAACTCTTAAATAATTTTTTTATGCACCGTATTCTCTGAAACTGAAACAAATTTCAATAAGAAAAGTAAGTGGACTTTTTTCAGTAAAACGGAATAAAACGTTAAAAATATTTTTTTTTTTATTAAAGTAAAAAAAAAAAAAATGCTAAGAATCACGGATAAAAATGGAATGTCTATAAAAAATGAAATTTAAACTTTATAGCAGATTTTATGAATAGTGAGAAAAAAGTGTTTAGGGAAAGATCATCACATATTTAAAAAAAAAAGTTTTCTTTATTTAATGTTCTAAAAATTTATAAATGGACCAAAAAATTTAACAGAAAAATAAAATATAAATCTCTTAGTGGATAGAATACTTATCAATGAATGGAAAGGCAAGGCATTTTTAGCGCTGCTTTTCTTTTCCAATGTTAGCTTTTTAACAAGATAACTCAGAATTCCAATTGCATAAAAAAATAACAATAAAAAGTAAAGCAGGCAAGAGATAGTAATGGCATGAAAAAAAGCAGCAAAAACAGAAAAGCCTTAGGAAGAGAAAAGTTCTTCTTAGATAAGTTTTAACTTTTGAATTTCTCTCAATTTAAAATAAAAGAATGCAAAAGTTAATATGAGCCTGATAAAGCACTAAAGTGAAAAAAGACCATCAAAGTGTACTGCTTAAATTATATTTCTTCTTTAGACCGTTCTTTTTCATTTTATATATATAAAAAAATCGACTATATATTCTTATTGTAGCTAAAAGTCAGTTTCTTTATTTCAGACAAAATCAAGCTTTTCCCTGTCTTGGTTAGAGTTTTAAAACTATTCTGCTCATATAATTGGACAACTGAGTCTCAACTTTAGTTTCAGAATGTAATCTTAATCGTAATGAATTTTTCTGGTTTGCTTTAACATGCATTATTGCCTTTTTTTCTTCTTATTTTCATTGAATTAAATCTTGATGCCAGAAAATAAATAGATTTAGTTGATCCTGATTCGGTTTCTGGATTTCCAATACCTGGAAAATTCCGAAGGAAACATTTTTAGTTTCGAAATTAATATCGACTTGTTGCATATCATTCCAAATCGTTTGCTTTAAGAATTCTTTCGCTTTAAAATTTATTTTCTATTGAAGCCTTCAATGCAATTGACTTAAACTGTATATTTTTTAGAGAAATTATACAAAATATATTGTACAAATTACAATTAAAGAGTAATTTGTTCAATTACTTTTGTGCAGCAATTATAATTTTTAAATATTATATGAACAAAACGAGTAATTGCAGCCAATCCTTCAGATATGTTTATTAAATTGTTTTCTTGTACAAAATGTTGGGCACGTTCTTTGACATTTAATTAAAATTTGTTTTTATACTATTTCATTTTCAATTGTCTTTGAATATTATACTCAAATCCACAAACACACAACACATATTTTATGTAAAGACTGATACTAGTATTACGTCACGTGATGTATTTAGGCGAGATTAAAATACATTGGCGATTTACCTCTGTTGTGTATTTATTTTTTCCTCAGTTGTATATTCAAAGCCTTACATTAGCTTGGTTAGTTATTTCAATGCACATATTTATTTGTACTAAAAATAATGACGAATATGTGAGTGTGCTGGTACTTTGATATAGGTAATGACCCACAGAGCTACAAAATGTGAACTTTCAAACTTTTCTGGAGGGGGAGAAATTGCACATCTAACTTCATTAATTGAAATTTTAATCATAAATTTAATCAATTAGAAACTAATTGGAATTTAGACTTACAAAAATAATTATAGCACATAAAATACTTTTGCAGCATCCGAAATTTGAAAATTTATTTTTTCCTTGTTACTAAATTGTTGCTGTATCATTTCTTTTAGCTAATTTTAATGAACTTTTAGATACATTTTAAAACAAACATTTTATTGTTATAAGACGTTTCAAATTAATTTCATTTTTTTTCACAAATACATATTCATGAACATTTTTTTCATTGTTGATAAGCGAGGAACGGATTAGATTGTACTAGCAACATATAAGATTTAACATCAAAATTAAGCACTAGTGGAAATATTTAATAGCCTATTCCTTTCAGAGAACAGGTTTTTTTCCAGTATTCTGGAAATCATATAAATAATCTGGAATGATATTGATGGAATAAAATTTGTGCAAAACTGACGACACATTCGAAGTTCAATAACTTATTTGAAATATTACCTCTGAAATATCCCTTGAGAATTTAAAGGATGCCTGTGTTTTAGTATTAAGTATTCGGTTTTCTGGAATCCATGTAAACACTACTATTTTTGGTAAACGTCTTTTTAAGTTTTTTTAAAAATGTATTTGTGTTTTACCTTCTGTATGTATATACACACGCGTGTGTGTGTTTAGATAATTTATAATTAAAACAAATAAAAATGTGAATTTGAATTTAAAAAATTACCTATTCATTGCTTTAATTTAATACGAACAATGCTTTATGTACTTTTAAAGTCTATATAAGAATTTAATCCATACCTTACTCTTAACCCATTTACCCTTAATTAATACCCCGTAAGTAAATACAGTTTGCCCTTCAGATGATATTTATTGATTCCCAAATCTATTCAACCAAATGTAAAACCTTCTTTACTTCCACAGTTGGCATTTCTTTCTAAACAATTGGTGTGCGATTTAAAAAAAAAAAATCTTAGTGTTTCCTTACTAATGAGACATCGCATCAGACAGTATCCTCAACTTTTCCAACTGTCTCGCTAATCACTCCCTGACTTACAAATGAATCCCTTCTCTGGTTCAGGGTGAAAGATAAGCCAGACGACTTTGTACTGAACACAACTCTATTCTTTTGAGTTGTTTTAGAATGTCTTTGTAACTAAATTATAAAAGTTTGATTCAAACCTTTATAACGAACGCTCGTCCCCTACTTCACGTGTTACTGGTAGTAACACTTGCTGTAATGTTTGATTTCTAAACATTGTCTGATGGGAAATATAAGCGAACAAGGATAAACATTGTTTTCCGGAGAGGATTAAAAGTTAATCTGATGTTGATTAGCTTGTCTGATTTGAATGATCAAAACATGTTGCATTATGGGAAGGGGTATTCAGTACTGCATCGAATAGTCCATATAAGACTAATTTTGAGCTCTGCTTTTATGATATTTGCATTTAAATGCTGATATCCACGAAAACGTGCTTTCTTTGCTTTTTATTTGTCTAGAAATTCATTGTAATTATTGTTTCAAATAGATTGATAATTTTAATCTTTTGAGTTTTTTAGGTATTGAAACCTAAATTAAATTCTTAAAATTTAAAAAGTTTTAAGTATTTGTGTAGCAGCTTTATAAGTTTTCGTAATATGCTTTTTTTCTCACACAGAAATGTGTCATTTTTCGAATTGTGATCTTTACACAAATCCAGCATTTTATGAATAAAAAATATTCTCTTTTTGTAGTTTTCCTTAGGTATTTGGAAATACGGCGCCTTTACAACTTTTTTCCTTTCATTGAAAGTTAAAATTAAAAATTTTCTTTCTTTAATATTATTTTTTTTTTTTCGTTTGCTTTCATGAACGAAAATTTAATTTAAAGGAAACTTTTATATTGTGAACGAATAATACTGAACAAAAATACAATATTTATTTTCAGAATTTAATTTATAAACATCAAAATATTCTTCTATTCTAGACAATTTAACAAAACTGTGCTACAACAAAAATATTTGTATTGCTTATATAGAATTATTTTTGTATCTATGAGATGTACAATATATTCGTCTATTGAAGTATTATATATATATTGACTTTTATATCGCTGATTTTCGTCTATATTATAGATTTAACAAAGATACACATAGTTTAGAAAAATACCATGGATTTCAATTATTATTATATTAATATCCATAGGATAATCATATTTTTCAAAAACGCTATATTTTTAATTTCGTTTATGTTGTCATTTTTCAATATTTGAGCACAAAAACAAAACATCTTGAAACTTCGTTCAAAACTATATAAAAACAAATAAAAATATAAGGATCGCTAAAATTAAATAAAGGAGTTTCAACTCATCACACAGTCCACAGAATAGTAATTTCCAAATTTGCATCAAATTATTCTGATTTTCTTTCAAACATTGTGCAGAACGAATCTTACTAATTTGGGTGATTTTACAACTTGTCTACATCGATGAGTCCAATGAAACAATAAGATTTTTTTAAAATTAAAATAAGAAAAAGGACTGGTGCTATTAGTTATCTTTCCTTGAAAATATAATATGCATGATATTATGTATGACAAATTCCTTTCTATGCCTTAATGAGAATGTCAACAAAAAAGTAAAGAACCAAGATTTAAAAATTTTTAAAACAAAATTGTTACCTTCATTGTGATTTTTTATATTTATATAATTATTTTCATCAATCTAAATAAGCAAGTCCCTTTCAGTTATAAAGTTAATTATCATACTTAGAGGTAACATGCTTAATATTTAAGCTGTAAAAGCAATTATACTGTAAAATGTGTCATAAGCTGTCTTACATTCATATAATCGTACTAAATCTGGTCTCTGATATTTTTCCATCTAGCAAAATCTGTCATAAGCGGTTCAGTACTCAAACCATCGAACTGAATCTGGACTTTGAAATTTATCCCTCAAGAAACCATTATATAACATTCTTCTCATTTAACATCTAACGTATAGATAATTGATGTCTATATGAAAACACAGAAGCATTTCTTTTTTTTTTCTTCTATTTTTCTTTGTTTATATTGATACATGTGATTCAATCAAGCAGAAAAGTAAAGAAGTAAAAAAAAAATGCTACATTCATTTGAAATTAATCTAATATGACTTATGCTAACATGCTTATAATAAATAAGAAACACTCAAGGAGATAAATAGTTAGCAACTTTTATTTTGTTTTATAAACATGAAATATAAAATCAAAATTTTTTTAAGTACTTTAAATTCAGGCGGAAAAAACAGTTGCACACTTTTTTTGCGAATTCTTTCGATTAGAATATGTTGAGTATTATACCGAAAAATGGATCACATATCCCTTGCCAAATTTCATAAAAATAATACAAAAAGAAACCTTTTTTCCAAAGTGAATAGGAAGGAAAAGGGTTTCGTTTGCTAATTTAATTGTGCATTCGATAAAATATATCGGGTAATTTATTTCAGTAAATATTTCGAAAATATTTTCTAGTGCAGTTTAAATACAAATAAAAAAATGCAATTCAGAATAAAAAAAAAACTTTTTGAAAGTAAATGGTTTTGAATATAAACTACTTTCCGAATGAAAAGGTTTTACTTCTAAGTTAAAGAATTAAAAATCGACAAACCGAATCTGAATCAAAATAGGGTATTTTTTTCTTTATCTAAAATTTAATTCATTAAAAATATGTAAGGAGTCAATGATGCATGTTATATCAAACCAGAAAAGCACGTTATGATAAAGCTTACATTCTTAATTTAAGGATAAGCCTATTTAAGAAGAACATGATTTAAAATTTTAAATTAAAAATATATTTCGTCAATTTTAGACAAATGAACATTTTTTTTAACTTAAAGACAGAAAGACTGATTAAAAACGAATCAGCGAATATGGAAATAAAAATTGGATATTGGCCCTTGATGTAATTTAATTGGTATATGCTCTATTTGTCTTGTATCAATCTCTGCATTCCTTCATTTTGAAGTGGAGAATAAAATAAAAATAAAAAATTGAACTCAGCAGACTTTTCTCTTCCCAAAACTCTTTTGCTCTTATTTTAGATCTTTTATTTTTATCAAGTATTACATTTTCTTACTACTTTATTATTTAGTAAATGCAGATTTTAAGTTACTGAAAATAAATAAATAAATTTAAAAAAAAAAAAACTTGCTTCGTCACGACAGACTTTTATTTGCAAAAACTGTTTTTTTCTTACTTTACTTGTTATAATGACTTTTAGCAGATTTTGCATTTTCTTTCTACTTTATTGCTTATTCAATGCAGATTTTGAGTTATCGAGGATAAACAAATAGTCTCTAAATTGTAATCATTTTAAAATATTATATATATATATATATATATATATATATATATATATATATATATATATATATATATATATATATATATATATATATATATATATATATATATATATATATATATATATATATATATATATATATATATATATATATATATATATATATATATGTAATGATATTTTAACTCTAATTTCAATTTAATTAATTTTCATAATAACTTCATCTTAATTTAGCCCATAGTAACTTCATTCTAAAATATTCTCTTATTTCGTGATCCAATTCCACTGTCTCTACTTAATTAATTCAAGAGAAGCTTTGTTAAATTGTTGAATCAGCTAAAATCTAACTTTCCCACACTACGCGTGAAGAGATAACATACCGCTGATCAAGCAAATTCTTTTTTTAAATCTTCCTGTGTTTCCCCTACCTTCTCCGCGCCTGTAATGAAAATCCTTATCGAAATCTCATAATACATTAGCACTGTAAAGAAATATTTTCCCTATCAAAATCATAGGTTATATAAGACCAGGGATAAAATGTCCGAGAGGTCTTCCCTCATTCCTCTCTGTGTCGTTCTGTGTGCTCGTCGCTTGTACATATGCTTGCTTCTTCAAAATGAAATAAAACGACGTCACGAAATTAAAAGTATCTTCATTGCCTTCAACTTCATCATGCTTCACCACAAATAATATTACATATTAAAAAGTCGACAAGGATAGTTTCCTGTGAAAAATTATGAAATGAACTAAAAGAATTAAAATTAAATCCGCTGGCCAGATTTCAACGTTGCAATGCGCTCGCCGTGCTCCAAAGATGACTTCGGTCCAGGTTCGCCCAGCTGCGATGTTTTCACCGCCGTCTGCTTGGGCTGCCTCCGGCCACATCGTTTCACGCAAACCGTAGTCCGGGATCCGGTCCAGTTGCCGTTGAATCCTATGCCTTCCACAACCTGTGACTTCATCCGAACACTGTTGTCATGTGTGTGCTCCTTATATCTTCCGAGTTGGGGCTCCTTGTCATCATAAAAATTTTCTTGCTCCTTACCTGTGCTGAATAATCCCGATCTCGACGTCATTTCCATTTTATATCATCACCACAATATAATACTCGCCAGTGGTCTCCAGTGCTAAATTGAATCAACCAGATTTTCAAAATATCACTTGTGATTTACGTCATCACCAAAATAATAGTCACCTGCCGTAGTCTTCAGTCTCCAGTTCCAGTGCTCAAAATTGCATTTTGTGATTAATTAAAAAAAAAAATGATTATTCTTCAAAAAGTGTTTAGTGTTTCCCGACTCAACAGTGAAAAATCAAGATTTATAATGTGTGTTTTTCTTTTCTTTTGATTTTCATTTTTGAATTTTAGAATTATTGCAAGTTATATTTTTATAATATTATTTAAAATATTGAATTTTAGTCTTTTATCAAGTCTATTTTTTAAAAATTTATGCATAAATTTATAATGTTTTTTATTTGAAAAATACTTTAATGTGTTAAGAGCTGGAAAAATGACTGACCCAGAAAAAATAAATGTGTCTAGCCCTCAAAGTAAAGAAAATAAAATTGATAAAGAAAATGATCCAATAGCCCAAGAACCCTCCATAATTCCTTTTGATCCTGAAAATGGGATGAAAGTGGATTTATGGTTGGGATATTTTAATAAAATTTGTCAAGAAAACAACAAAAATGATTTATGGAAAATTCAAAATATAGCTAAATTTCTAAAAGGGTCAGCTTTAACACATTATATAAATAGTTGTTTAAATATTGATAATTTTGATGATTTATATTGTATATTAACTGAAAAATTTATCCAACCCAATATTGTTAATTTTTCTGATTTTTCACAATTGAAATTTAATTTAAAAAATGGTAACTTAGTTGATTATTTCCATCAAAAATTAAATTATGGCAGACAGTTGGGCCTTAATCCACAATTGATTTTAGAAGGTCTTACTGATGGGCTGCCAACTCAACTAAAACAATTAGTTAGCATAAAAGCTCCTAATACCCCTATAGAATGGCTTGCAATAACAGCTAAATTATTAAAAATGGAAGAATCTTCAGAACCAAACCCAGGCAGGTGTAATGAAACTAAAATCAGAATAAGACAACCAGAACCTTTTACACCTAGGCATAACTTTAATTATAAATTTCAAAATTCTTTTACTCCTCGAGCTCCCAATAATTTTAGACAAAATTTTCATAATTCAATAAGGCCACATCCCAATAATTACAATAACTATAATCATAATTTGCATTTTCAACAAAGATTACCACCTTCTCCCTGTAGAATTTGCACTGAAATAGGTATTCCAAATGTTTATCATTGGACACAAGCATGTCCTTTTTATCAACCTCACTTTATGACCAATACTCCAATAACAGCCAATGTGACTTCCCCGTGCACAGAGGTCCCTCTTGGTTGTTTTCAAAATCCTCAAAGGAGACCAAATTCTTCTAATGAGACCCCTAGCCCAGCACAGTTACAATTATTAGTGTCTGGACACATCTCAACTTTACCAAGTCTAGCTAACTTGGACAATGTTTATAACCATCATAGTAATATAAATATTGTTATTGACACAGGATCCACTCTTTCAATTATATCTGCAGATATTGTACAAAAACTTAACTTGACAAGAAAAAATGTATATCCTATTCGAGTCAAACAAGCCCATGGAACGTTCCAATTAACCCAAATTTGTGACATATATTTAAAAATTGGCCAAATAAATAAGAAAATCAAATTATATATTATGGACAATCCTTTACCATATATTATTTTAGGATTACCAGATTGTAGTTTATATAAATTAATTATAGATTGTGACAAAAATAAAATATTTCAAAATGGAAAAATTATTACCAATTTGCATACCAATAATAATTATATGTCTTTACATATTGTTAAAAATGATAACACTAGTGATAATAAGGTCAGGGTAGTGAATACCTCAGAGGAAATTTTCCCACCTCTGACTGTAAATAAACTATCTGAACCTGTATTATCTCTGGTGTCAGAATATTCTCATGTGTTTGCAAAAAATAAATATGATGTTGGTAAAATAAGAATGGAACCTCCTAGAATAAATTTAACATCTGATTTACCAGTTTCACAAAGGGCTTATAGAACCTCTGCTACTGATGAAATTGAAATAAACAAGCAAATTAAAAATTTGTTAGATGCAGGTTTAATAAAAGAATCTACTAGTAATTATTCCTCCCCTGTAACATTAGCATATAAAAGAGATGAAAATAGAAAAAGTAGACTTTGTATTGATTATCGTAAAATTAATTTCCTTTGTAAATCTGAGGCAGAGCCTCTCCCTAGAATAGATACCTTGTTAGATAAATTAAGTACTGCTAAAGTTTTTTCAACTTTGGATCTTGCATCTGGATATTGGCACATACCCTTGCATGAACAAGATAAACATAAATTGGCATTTGTAACTACTGAAGGTTTATATGAATTTCAAGTCCTACCTTTTGGCTTTAAAAATGCACCTGCAATATTCAATAGAACTATTTGTAGAATTTTAAATAAACATAAATTTTCAAATTTTGCATGCCACTATTTTGATGACATAGTAGTTTTCTCTAACTCATTAGAGGAGCACTATGATCATTTAAAACAGATTTTTCAAATGTGTGAAAAAGAAAACATTAAATTAAAATTTTCTAAATGTGTTTTTGCTCAAGATAAAATTAATTTCTTGGGGTATGAAGTCAAAAAAGGGTGCATTTCTCCTGATAATCATAATATTGAAAGTATTAAAAAATTACAACCTCCAAAAAATGTCAAGCAACTTCAAGGTTTTCTTGGCTCTGTAAATGTTTATAATAAGTTTATTGATTCTTATGCTAAAATAAGAGAACCCTTAAATAACCTTCTTAAAAAAGATACATCGTGGCAATGGACAGAAGACTATCAAAAAGCTTTTGAAATGTTAAAAAATAAATTGATAACTAAACCAGTGCTACAACTATATAACCCTAATTTACCTCTTCATGCTTTTTGTGATGCATCTCAGGTAGCCATTGGAGCTGTTCTAAAACAGCCTGACTGTTCTGGTAAATTACATCCTGTATCTTATCATTCAAGAACTTTACGATCTTATGAAAAAAATTATTGTATAACTGAGTTGGAATGTTTAGCAATAGTAGATGCTCTTGATAAATTTTATTATTATTTACATGGGAAAAAATTCATAATTCATACTGATAATGCTGCTCTTGTTTGGCTTAAAAATGTAAAAAATTTAAGGGGAAGATTATTTCGTTGGTCTTTAAAATTAAGCATGTTTGATTATGAAGTTAAATATTTAAAGGGAACTGCTAATGTTGAAGCTGATATGTTATCAAGGCATCCTACTGCTCAATATCTCCAACATTCTGTGCATTTATTGGAATTAGATGAGATAAAACACTATCAAAGTTTAGACAATTTAGATGATACTAAATATAAAAATATTAATGATGTACTTCTAGTTAAAAAGAAAAATTTATTTAAAATAGTTGTACCTTTTTCTCTTAGGAGAAAAGTTTTGCAAACAGCTCATGAACAATTTGGGCATCCAGGCACTCAAAAAATGATAAATTTAATTACTCCTCAGTATTATTGGCCCCATATTACTAAAGATATTACACTTTTTGTTAAACATTGTGATATTTGTCAATTAAATAAAAAGAAAAAGCAAAAAAGATTTGGCCTTTTACAGACTGTGCCCCCCACAGATCGTCCTTTTGAATGTCTTTCTGTCGATACTGTTGGTGGATTTAACTATTACAATTCAACTAAAAAATTTCTTCATATAGTAATTGATCATGCGACTAGATATGTTTGGGCCTTTCCTTCGAAAAATGAAAATTCTGAAACTTATATTAATATATTAAAGCAAGCTTTCCAAATTCAGGTTCCTTCCAAATTATTAACTGATAGAAATGGTGCTTTTACCTCATCTAAATTCAAACATTTCCTCAGAAATTACAGTGTCAAGCGTCTGTTAACATCTTCACATCATCCACAAAGTAATGGAAAATGTGAAAGAGTTAACCAGTCAATAGTAACTAAATTAAAGTGCAAAGTCAATTCTTCTCCTACTAAAATTCCTTGGACTAAACTTTTAGAACAAGTAATCAATGAATATAATTTAACACCGCATTCAGTCACAAAATTTCCTCCTGCATATTTGTTATTTGTCACTTTACCTTATCTTCCTCCCTTAACTCAAAATCAATTCTATCCTCCAGTAGAAGAAGCAAGAAAATTAGCTAAAGATAATACAATAAAATATCATGATAAAAATAAAATAAGATATGATGCTAGATTTATAGATTCTCCATTCAAACCTGGTGACATTGTAATGTATGAGGAATTTAATTATCCAAATCGTAGAAAATTATCTCCAGTGTTTTCAGGTCCATATGAAATAGTAACTAAAATTTCAGATGTAAATTATGAAATAACTAAACCAAACGCATTAACAAACAAAGCTACTGATATTGTCCATGTATCAAAATTAAGAATATATTATCCACCAGAAAAATTAAAATTAAGTCATGAATAATAATTTAAAATTTAAAAAAAAAAATCCTTTTATTTCTCATGTTTCTTCCACATAACCCCACTTAGGTTGGCCCGTTGTCTCCACTCGTAAGAGTTATTTTTTCTTTTCTTCATGATGATGATGTGATAGGCGCCATCACAACATAAATTCAAATACCTCAGTCTTATTGAGATGTGAGTATAGGGTCAACCTTACAATTAATTTCTATCTCTTTCTATTTTTATCCTGGATATGTTGTTCTCCACTTTGGAAATAAATATTCCTGGATGAGAGTAGAGAGAGAATAAGAATTACGTCCCCTTTTCTTGATGTCCTACTTTTGGGTCATTAAGTTTCACCCACTACTAGAAATTGGTGGACAAAGTTTTACTATTCACCACTAATTGGCTAACTAGTGGGTTAAAGTTTTTCTTTCACAAATACATACTTTTATGTCATTTATTTTAAATATTTATGCTATAATAAGATTTTGAATCTCATATTATTATTTTCAGATTCAAGAGTTATATACAAAAATTAGAACAGTGTTGATATATTACTATTATATAAGTTCAATTTGTTATTCCAATATTTTACATTCAATTTGATAATTTTGGTGAGCCTTCTACTATTTAAAGGACCCTGTATGCAAACATTCTTTAGAGACATTTCTCATCAAATAGAGACAATCTTACAGATTGAGAGACAATAGACTGAGTTTCTTCAGAAAATCATTTGTACATTGCATATTTTAATATTATTTTTGGTGTTGTTGAATATTATCCGATATATTCACAGATATCATATTATCTTTTTTGTGCTTTTATAATCTTGTTAAAAATCATTTTTATATTATTGTAAAGGTAAGGGAAACTCAGGTATCACTTTTAATATGCTTTTAAATTTTAGTTTCTTGACCAATTTTTGATTTTGACTTAAATTTTAGTTTCTTACTTGACCACCACTGTAAGGTAAGGCTGTATGTCGAGGGCCCCGACGTACTTCCGCGTCTTGCAGTGGGGGGAAAATTTTAATGATATTTTAACTCTAATTTCAATTTAATTAATTTTCATAATAACTTCATCTTAATTTAGCCCATAGTAACTTCATTCTAAAATATTCTCTTATTTCGTGATCCAATTCCACTGTCTCTACTTAATTAATTCAAGAGAAGCTTTGTTAAATTGTTGAATCAGCTAAAATCTAACTTTCCCACACTACGCGTGAAGAGATAACATACCGCTGATCAAGCAAATTCTTTTTTTAAATCTTCCTGTGTTTCCCCTACCTTCTCCGCGCCTGTAATGAAAATCCTTATCGAAATCTCATAATACATTAGCACTGTAAAGAAATATTTTCCCTATCAAAATCATAGGTTATATAAGACCAGGGATAAAATGTCCGAGAGGTCTTCCCTCATTCCTCTCTGTGTCGTTCTGTGTGCTCGTCGCTTGTACATATGCTTGCTTCTTCAAAATGAAATAAAACGACGTCACGAAATTAAAAGTATCTTCATTGCCTTCAACTTCATCATGCTTCACCACAAATAATATTACATATATATATATATATATATATATATATATACAGAGAGAGAGAGAGAGAGTCGTTCGGGTTTGTATAAGGAAAATTTCTTTTTTCAAAATATGTGTTAGTATTTCTTAAAAATATTTTTCCTGCAATTGAGAACATTTTTTATAAAACCCAAACAACTTTTTCAGCTTTTATTATTGATTTTTAAATTGTACTCTGATTATGCGAAAAAAAAGATAAAAGCAAAAATATTTACACTTTTCATTATTTTTTCCCAAGAAAATATAATTATCTCATTTTTTATATTAACTTTTAAATATAATTAATATTATCTCATTTTCAAAGTATACGGTACGCTGGAAAAGCTAATTTAAATGTTTTAAGCCATTTTATAAATTCTTTGCATTTTTTGGAAAAAAATTATTATCTTTATAAACGTGATTACTTAATACATGAATGAAATCTTGTTTTAAATACGCAGTAAATAAAATGGCAAGTTAAGAAATTTTTTAATTGAAGTTTGAAAAAAATTAGTTCTATTATAAGATTTTTTTTCCAAAGCCACACTTTTAGTATAATATTTTTTAAAGTATATTTTATTTATTTTGACAATAAATGATTCTTTAATTAATTCTCATCTTCATAAATGTCCATTATCTTCTCGCTTCCTGTAACGAATACTTCAATTCTCTATATGAATTGCATCTGAGTGTATATACATAATTTAATAAATCTAATGAATACTCTCTGATATCTGCTGTAATTAATGAATTAATGAGCTGTACAATTCAATTCTAAATCTGAATCAGATTAAAACTCGGAACGATTTAATATATTGTTGAGTAAAATATTCATGAAATATTTGCTTAAAAAATTAATTAAAAAAATATATTCGGATTTGGATCAACAATAAAAAAATAATTTTAAAAATGCCTATTAATTTAAATAAATAAAACTAAAAATGTTCGAGAGCGTGAAAACAATCCAAAATCCAGAAGAAAATTTGATGTTCTGTGGAATATCTCCTGTCCTATTATATATATATTTTTTGTTAATATCATTAGTGTCATTAGTTTATGACACGGTAGTGAAAGTAGTGTCAAGTTCACTATTCCTAGAACATTCTAGAAGTTAATGTATGCTTGGTAAAATCTAATGAAATTAATATATTCTGGTTTTAAAATATATTCTAATATTTACAACATATTTACAGATTTTTTTTAGTAAATACTGGCTATTCTTAAGGGTAGGGTTAAAACCGCAAAAGAGCATTTATAAAGTATAATAGGAGTCGATAAAAAATAGCCTATTAAAAGAGTGTGATAATAAAAAATTCAATAATTAATAATAATAAAACATAAATACATAATAAATAAATACATAAGTAAATTATACATAAATAAATAAACATAAATACATAAGAAAAAAATCTGAAAACATCAAACGATATTTTCTAGATTACTTAATTAAAACAGAACGATAAATGAGTAGCATCATCTTAAAGTCTTAGTTAATTAAAAGTAAATAAGTAGCATCATCTAAAGGTGACACTATTTCACAGAAACCCTGAAAGCAGTTCGGGAACATTAAGAATTTTCAGAACAATTTTGGAAGAATAAATAAAAAAATTCTTATTCACTGCTTCGAATCCTCTTTTCAGATAAATTAGAAATACATCGAATAATAAGATTAAGAAAATTTTTCATTCATTGTAAATTCCAGTTCTATTATAAATTTCAGAATTTAAATTTCTAATTTTTTTTAAATCTATACTTATAATAAAGCTCAATGTGTGTGTGTGTGTGTGTGTGTGTGTGTGTGTGTGTGTGTGTGTGTGTGTGTGTGTGTTGGCGCTCTACAGGCCAGGTCATTTGACATACAGCTACCAAATTTGGTACATGTATACCTTAGAGGTCGGGAATGTGCACCTGGGGTCCTTTTTTTTGAATTTTTAATTAGAATTTTAATTATTAATTAAAAACTAACTTTCCCGCCAAAAGAATCTTCCATTTTCCCCAACGCCAACTTTCCCGCCAAAAAAAATCTTCCATTTTCTCCACCGCCAAATGAGTAAGACTTCAGCGTTTTTTTCTCCCAACAGTAATAAGGCTAGGGTTAACATTTTTCGGCGGATTATTTCAAACGATTCTGTTTATTTTCTTAATGTTTTATGCATTTAAAATTAAACATTGTTAATTAATCCATGTTTCAGATTCATTCTGAAGTACTTTTGAATTAAAATAACACAGAATAAAGGAAATTAAAAATGTATAATCTGCATAGCGTTACCCCAACTGGCGTAGAAAAATTCACGCACTTGCGTTACCGGAGCTGGCGAAGAAAATTCACGCATGCGCATTCAGACTGTTGCCATGACAACCGTTATCAACGGATGATTTAAATTATTTTTAGGTTAGTTGCATGCTTTTGTAAGTAAATTGTATTTATGTTATATATTTTTTTGTATATGCTTATAGTTTTAAGTATATCGTTTTTTAAATAGTTTTTTTTAACCTGTTTTCGACCGATTATTTTAAACGATTCCTTTTATTTTCTTAGTGTTTGATGCATTTAAAATTAAACATTGTTAATGAATCGATCTGTTCATGATGAATCTGAGAAATTTTGACAAATTCTTGAGATATTACATAAATTAAGAAAGATATTCTTTAGGGACCATAAAGTTTAACGCTCAGTGACTCTATTATCAGTAATCATATTATTAAAAAAATGCTTTGTTTCAGTAAAAAATATTATTATATTAATTGCAGATTAATCATTTACACTTTAATTTAAAGCTAGGGTTAACATTTTTCGGCCGATTATTTCAAACGATTCTGTTTATTTTCTTAATGTTTTATGTATTTAAAATTAAACATTGTTAATTAATCCATCTATCAGATTCATTCTGAAGTATTTTTGAATTAAAATAACACAGAATAAAGGAAATTAAAAATTTCTAATCTGCACAGCGAAAAATTCAAGCATTTGCGTTACCGTAACAGGCATTTAAAATTCACGCATGTGCATTGTGTTCTGATTGTTGACAATATTATCAACGGATGATTCTTGATTTAAATTATTTTTAGGTTAGTTGCATGCTTTTGTAATTAAATTGTATTTATGTTAGTTATATATTTTTTGTATATGCTTATAATTTTAAGTACATCGTTTTTTAAGTACTTTTTTTTAAACCTGTGTTCGACCGATTATTTTAAACGATTCGTTTTATTTTCTTAGTGTTTGATGCATTTAAAATTAAACATTGTTAATGAATCAATCTGTTCATGATGAATTTCAGAAAATTTTGTTGACAAATTCTTGAGATATTACATAAATTAAGAAAGATATTCTTTAGTGCCCATAAAGTTTAAACGCTCAGTGACTTTGTTATCAGTAATAATATTATAAAAAAATGCTTTGTTTCAGTAAAATATAGTATGATATTAATTGCAGATTAATTCTTTCCACTTTAATTTAAAGCATAAATTCTACGGGAGCTAACAGAAAATTAGAGAGATAATATTACGTTATGACTGAAGGCCTTTATAATATTATGAGTGAATTACATGACTATCAAAATTTGAAGCTTTAAAATATTTGATGAAGAAGCTATTAAAGTAGGAATTACATAAAATATTTAATTATTAAAATTTTAACGAGCATTATGATTGGCGAACCGGCTGGTCGCCAAAGGCGGCTAGTATAAAATAAAATTATTTGGTATTCCAATGGATTTGTTGATTTGAATTCAATTTCAAATAATTTACAAAACATGCTCTTTAAAATTCGTTGAATAATACGAGTTTCAAAATTTTGAATACCTATTAAATTTCAATTCTATTATAAATTTCAAAATGCAATTATTTTTTTAAATTTCTTTTTAAATATGGAATAATAATTTGGTATCCAAATAGATTTGTTGATTTGAATGACAAAATAATCAAACTTGGTTATAAATTGTTTTCTTTAATATGCATTTCATATCATTTATTCAGCTATGAAAAAGATTAAATTCCAAATTTATAGCAAATCGCTATTAACATGAAATTTACAAAAACAGTTTGTGCTTTCATGCTTTGAATTTTTTTACATCCAATAAAATTAAAATAATTTTTATTTGCAAACTAAATTGTTTTTTGACACTGTGGATAAAGTCATAAACGAAACAGATTTCTAGACATAAAAGAATCCCCTACATTGTCCACTACAAATTCAACTCCAATCATCTTTTTTTTTTCTTTTCGAAAAATAATGTCAGGGAAAAACATAACCAGAGATATTTGTAAATTCTCTTATTATTGGATGAGAATCTTTTCCAGATTTGTAGAAGAATTCCAATTTACTAGCTGCGACGTTTTATAGTGAAAAAGTCTTCTGAATTGACGTAATACTGAGATCCATTTGTGTCCTCGAACGCAATAATAGTTTTAGAACGCAATATAGTTTTCTTCGTGAACTCGAATGATTCCTCTTATTTAAGTACACATTAGATGGTATTTCCGACAAGATAATAGCACAAAAGTTCTTTCTGAGAAGAAATTAGGTCAATTTAGACATCAAAATGGCTCTGATTGTTTTCACAGCTTATCATCAACCAGAGCAAATATTGATCTTCGTCTATTAGTTCTCTGAAATTCCAGAACTGCTGACAAAACAGAAAATATAACAAAGAATCCAACTACACGATATCTTTTAAAGGGGTCATCGGGACACGGATTGTGTCTTCCGAAAATCATTATTTATTTCGTACATCATACTTAATATAATAGTTTTATTTAAAAATTAATTTATTTACTTCAAATTCTTTTTATTTTGAAGAGGTCATAATGAAAGGGCATTGACTAGAACCACCAGGGTAACTTTTCGAATGTAAAGTTTTTAATTCTTCTTGTGGAGTCTTCCTAACAATCCAATACTGCAAATCAAGCCTCTCATGAATAAAATGAAAATATCTTACTTTAGGATATCTCTTCATTCTTCAATATTTAATTAAAAGTAATTTGCATTCAGCAATACATATATTCGAAACTTCGATAAAAATAACTTCGATTTTTTTCAAAATAGATATATTTAAAACACATTTTCAGAATTATGCAAGAAGAATTTTCAGAAGAATGCAAGAGCGAAATTACTTCTATATATATGAAACTATCTTAAAAAATATAAATAAAAAATTTTTAAAAATGTAAATAAATATACATTTTAAAAATATAACTAAAAATATCAATATAAATATTTAAAAAAACATAAACATAAATATTTAAAAAACATAAATACACATATTTTAAAAAATATAAATAAAAATATTTTTAAAAAATAAATAAAAATATTTTAAAAATAAATAAAAATATTTTAAAAATAAATAAAAATATTTTTAAAAATATAAATAAAAATATCTTTAAAAAATGATTATTATTACGATGTGATTAATTATTCTTAATACCCTAAAATTAACACTAGTTTTTTTCAGGTGTCATTTATCGATGCCGAGGTTTCCACAAATAAAAGAGGAAAAAAATCTCTTTTGTACCTGCAGATGGCATTCATTGCTATAACAAGTTATTTTCAATTTAAACAAATGATACAAAGACCGATAATGCGAAACGAAACTTTTTAATCTTATCTCATTCTCAAATATTTCGAAGGGCTGCCTCTTTTACTCTCCCAACTCTCTCACTATTTGCTCGCCTATTTACAAATTGAACCTTCCACTGATTCTTGGTGGAAAATGTTGTAAGACAGAAGACTTTATTTTGGGCTGAACACGTTCTCATTCTTCCTGTTGTTTCCAAATTAATTCGTAATTGAATTTTAAAAGCTTGACCTTTTCACGTGTTACGGGAAACAACGTCAGCTGAATTGCTTAATCCGAGATACTCATGAATAGTATTGTCTGCAGGAGAGAATGAAAAGTTAATCCGATTTTAGCAAACTTAATTGATTTGACTGGTGGAAAGATCGGATTAGGTTAGAAGGTATTAGAAGTGAATTTAATATTGCATCGCGTACTTCATTTGCGGCTCAATTTGAGCTAACTTTTGGATTTTTGACAATAAAAAGCTGATTTCCATAAACTCGTATTTCCATAGTTTTTATTTATTTTTGTAGCAATTATTTCTAATGTCTTTAATAATTTTATTTCCCATTAAATTATTTTCAAATAGGCGTTATATAATTTTTCGTAAAATCTACTTTTCCCTTTAAAATATATAGTTTTTCGCTTTGATGTCATTAGATAAATGACTACTTAGAATCTCTCAGATTGTAAATATATATATATATATATATATATATATATATATATATATATATATATATATATATATATATATATATATATATATATATATATATATATATATATATATATATATATATATATATATATATATATATATATATATATATATTATATTCTTTAAATTTTATACAAGATGCATTAAGAAACAACTTCTGCCTTCATTCAAGTTTAGTTTATATAGTGATCTCATTTTGATGTTCATCTATTTTAGTAACATTCAAAACCGTAGATCATATCTTACTGCATCTCTTATATTAATAATTGTGAACAATTTTAGATTTAGTTTTAATTTTAGATTTTTATTTATCAATAAAATATTCTACTGTTTTATTAGATTTCAGGACATTAAGTTGTACAACAGAAAGTTTTATAGGAGTAAATGCTTTGCGCACATTGCTTTTAAACCTATTAATACTTTGGATTTCAATTATAAGTAATCAAAATATGAACATTTCTTCGTGAATGGTTTCTTTTCTTTTCTTCTATTTATTCTATTATTTATTGAAGCTGCACTCGAAATGAATGAAAATGAAACACATTGGAATTTAATTCAAAGCTGTATAAAATAAATAAAATATTGTTTGCAGTGGAAACATAAATGTAAGCCGGCGTTCTGGCATAGGGGTAGCGTGTCTTCCCCGTAACCTGGGCGTCCTGGGTTCGAGTACCGGTCGGGCATGGTTGTTCTTCCTCTTCTATCTGTGAGATGTGTGAATGTGCCTCCCTGTAAAAAGGGGTTGTGCAAGCGAATGTGATGCGTGAGTAGCTAAGACGTACTCTTGGCCCTAGTTGGTGCTACTAAAATAAGAGACGCTCCTCCCTTGGCTTAAAATCACTGACTTCGTCAGCAAGCTTGTCCATGACAAGTGCCATTATAAACAACAGCAACATAAATGTAAGACTATTGCAAAGGAATAATGGTATAAAACCTGACATATACAATAGAAGAACATATCTACTGCAAAGGAATAATGGTATAAAACCTGACATATACAATAGAAGAACATATCTACTTCAAAGGAATAATGGTATAAAACCTGACATATACAATAGAAGAACATATCTACTGCAAAGGAATAATGGTATAAAACCTGACATATACAATAGAAGTACATATCTACTGCAAAGGAATAATGGTATAAAACCTGACATATACAATAGGAGAACATATCTACTGCAAAGGAATAATGGTATAAAACCTGACATATACAATAGAAGAACATATCTACTGCAAAGGAGTAATGGTATATACAATAGAAGAACATCAAACTATTCAATAGAAGAGAATCAATTCTTTATAAACTTTCATTATATTATTTACATTTTCTTTGAAAAGTTATGCAGAATGATTTGAACAAGTTCTTCGAAATTTGAATAAGTTGACTTCTTTTATCGAATCTCCAAAGGAAAATCAACAATAAATTATTACTCTCTCTTTTACAGATTCAGAAAAGTAAAAAACATTATTAATATTTTTATTAAAATAAGGAATACATGATAATATTTGTTTCATTTTTTTGCTCCTCTAATATAAGATTGTAACAAAAATAAAATGTTAAAAAAATAGAATTTTAAAATTCTCAAAATGAAATTTTATTGCTGAAATTATACAAACAAATCTTATTTTATTATTTAAATTAGTTACAATAACAAGCATGCTTGATGGATAAGTTTGAAAATCTATCATACAGTGAAATAAGTTATTAACTGGTGACCATAAAAATCATCGAACTGAAACTAATCATTGAAACTTATTCAATTGATAGTATTCTCCCGTTTCTGAAAGTTTATGTAATAGAAAATAAATAAATTTAGTTATTAAAAGATAACACAAAAGGTGTTGCCTTATAATCTTCGTTATCCATAACAATTTTTTATTAGAATAATTGAATCATTTAGAAGAAGAATCTGTGAAAATATGGGCTGCAATAATTTAATTTCTAAAGCAATTATCCTAAAGCATGATCAAATGTTTTATTGCGGAATTAATATGAATTCAGATATAAAATTAAATCAACTCGTTCATCAAACTGCGTGTTTATCTTATATTTCATTGCAGGGGTGGGCATTGAGTCGATCGCGATCGACCAATGGACTGCCAAGGTTTGGGGTGACCACCTTTACTAAGATCTAAGACTTGCATACTAAAAGAAACATATTTATGGAACACCGAAGAAAATTATCAAAAATGTATCTGATGAGTTGCTTGAAAATGGAGATACATTAAACAAAGAGGAATGTTATGATGAAACAATGGAACTTCACTCTGAATTCGAGGAATATTTTTCAAGAATTTACTAGACTAGAACCATCTGTTAAATTCACGTGTTTCTCATTTAGATGATGTGGAAGAAATAACTGAAAATATAAATTATATATTCTCTTTATGTTTTGAGGAAAACGAAGTTTTTCTCTTTCAAAATGACATAATTTTAAAAGCACGTAGTTTAGAACCTAAGAATAACTTTTGGAATGTAATCGACGATGTAAAGTATCCTAATTGTTTTGAAAAAAAGTTGCATATCATTTAACATCGATCTTTGGATCTATCTACTTGTGTGAATCTGCATTTTTAACGATGAATATTATTAAGACAACATATCGTTCCCGCCTCACAGATGACCATTTAAAATCCAGTGCAAGATTAGCAATTAATAATTATATATTGAGATAATGAAGAATACTTAGTCTGCGGACAGTATTCAGACAAAGTCTTCTACAAACTATAACTACGAGAACTTACGAAATTAGATTAGATAAAAATTATTTATTTTCTAATGTATTTTGAATGATTTGACACTAAATGCGTCCTTTCATATTCGCGGCTATTATTATTATGTTTAAATCTTACTATTACTAATATGATTGTAGTTTTATATGTAATTACATATTTCGTATTTATTATTAAGTTATATTAAATATTGTAGACCTTTTTTTCAGTTCACAGCACCTACGTCACTGGGAGGACCACAACACCTTAAAAAAAATTATAAGTAGTCTGTACCTTGCAAAAGTCTGCCTATCCCTGTTCCATTGGTATCATTAACTTAAAATTGTTCCAGTTAAAAAAAAATCTTGACGTATTATTTCAATGCAATATTGTAAAGAGACAATATATTAAATTGCAAATTATACTCAGTTATATTTTTAAAATATTGCTTTTCGAAGAGTTATAAATACATTGTAAATTCTCCTACATCTATTCTAACTTGTATAAAATAATTTTGAATAATGCTCTCACCGCAAGTTGAAAACTCTAGTTGTTTAGAAAACGCTTATTTGGATTACTACATACTCTAAAATTAACTAACAGATACTTTAGCGTAGTAAATAAATATGATTTGACCCTTTTAAAATTACTCCGGCCGAAATGGTCTCACTAATTCTATACTGCCCTGCCATTTCTGTTTCAAACGATGGATGTAGGATGCAAAGGGGAATATTCTTGATTACATATTTTACAGTCTGCACCTATTGCTCCCTTCGTTTGAAATAGAAACCGGCCTACCAGTATAGAATTTCTACGGCCAATGTCAGAAATGAAAGGTTTAAATAAGTATTCCTGAAGATGTAATTCACTTAAATACGTTTTGTAATTATCCTAAAAACAATATGTTTCTAATAATATAGATAGCTTACTATTTGTTTGAAATTGGTGTAAGTAATTGGTACAATTGTTTTGCTTGTGAAATAAAATATTCATAAAAATAACAATCTTCAACTTATTAAAAGACTTCAATTTCATTAACTGGATTATCCCGCTTAATTTAATTAATAGATTTTTGTAGATTTTTTTTATTTAATGTATTTGTAGAGTGATACTCACAAATCCATTTACTTAATATCAATAGGAGTCACTACATTAAATCTATATAATACTTTCATAAAAATAATGAAAATCATCGCCACATTATTTCACAATTATTTTCTGCTGTTGTTTCTGATGGCACTTGTTATGGACAAGACCACTGACTTTAGAAGTTAGGGATTTTAAACCAATTGTGAGTCTCTTGTTTTTCAGTAGCGCCATCTAGGGTCAAGAGTACGACTTCATTCATGTCGGGTCGGGCGGACTTCATTCATGCATTTCATTCACTCATCTACAGATCGTAATTTAGACCTGAATCAGAGAACGATCACCCCTGATCCAGTATCCCCAGTGGTATTACTCTCGACATGGAGGACCACGACAGATTTATACGAGCGCCAGCCACCTCAAACACGCGAATCACTTGTGGCACTGAAACGACTCCCATCCGTAAAGAGAAAATGATTCCATTGATGAGGTGGCCAGTTTTTGTGCTCCTTACACCACTTTAAGCGGTGCCACTGATGGCCAACTTTCAAAGAGATACAGCTTTCAGGACGGTGGACGAATAGGCCACCTTTGTGAAGGTATCTGGCCACAGTAAACCACGACACTTGTCGTCCTGTTGCTTTAAACAGTTTCGGAGCTACCAGTCAGCAAAGGACCGCTACCAAGGCGCTTGCTGACTGGTAGCGGGATCTTTTCCCCCGCAGGACGATATATCGGTCTTCCAAGGTAGTTGGTTTCCTAGTGCGGCCACTACCAACCTTTCTAAAAACTTATGGTTTGGAAAGCTTTCTAAGAGCGCAGAGCGACACTTGTGTTGATTCCGCACTCTTCAGCTACACTAGTCAAGCTGCACTCCGCCTCCAACTTTCCTATCATTCTTCACGTGTGAAATCTTCCAGGTGATTTCTTCCAGCCATATTTCACGAAAGAACTCCCTTTCACTTGCAGCGAATGTCTTTAATTGCGCCTCCATTCTACCTTTCCTTGTAGTCTTGTCATCGACTGTGCGCGTTTTGTGTACACTCAGTTGCCTATGATGTTTTGTTAATAACATTTGCATACGCCTCACCTTTCTACTGAATTGCGTGTTCATTGTACTGATCGCAATAACCCCTTTTCTGCAATTTCATGGCTACTGGTTTAAAATTTGCATTGTTGCTTAAGTTTTGCATACCAGTGTATATTTGTCGACTTTGACAGCACTAAATAACTCTCCAGCCAATACAGTGCCACAATCTTTCTTATTATAAATAGAGGAGACTAATATCTCTACGAAAGGAGGGTTCCTTAGTAACAGATCTTTGCTTTTAAGATCAACAGAAAAGACAATATGGATGAGAATAACAACCCATTAATTTCAAAATAAAGAAGATTGGTGTTTTTTTCAAATTTGGGGCGTTTATATCAAAAATAATAAAAACTGCAGCATTCATTAAAACAGCAGTAATTAAAGAATTATAATTACAAAAATCAATAATACTTCTATTACAGAACTATCGAGACGTCGCTAGTAACTATCCAAAATCTCATTTCATGAATGAAAAGTCAAGTTCTAATAACTCAGTCTATATATATATCTACCATTAAATCTCCAAAGTTCGACGACATTCCGTCTCAAACTAGTTGAAGATAACACTTGTACCCATTTCGTAAACGGTCATTAGTATTCCACCAGAGATTTCGGTAGATGCTTATTGGGTGAACATCAACGAAATTCTCCAAACGATTAAGGCCATTCTAGCAATGAATGGCGAGGAAAAAGAACAGAGATATTACTAAAAAGGTGTTGAGTGAATTAGTCGATATATTATGGAATTAGAAGCTGAAGAAGAAATGAAGAAAAAGAAAGGAATAAAAACATATCAGATTCTTGGAATAATAGGAATTTGCACGTACAATAATTAAAGAATAAAAAAAGATACATTATTTTACGCTATGCAAAATGCAATTTTGATGCCACATATGTTTGACAAAATATTGAAAATAGTTTAAGCAATATGTATATAGCCCAAGAAAAGGCTGACACTTCATAGCCATCGTCCGTTTGTCACTTCAATGCTACATTTAAGAACAATCACTGGGGATTTTTTTTTTAATCGTGATAATGAATCATTTCTTAAAATGTCTTTTTTATTAAAAAGAATTCCTACATTATATTTTCTAGATAAATGTAATTATTTGTTGAACGTGGTACATACATTTTATGACATGTGTGTGAAAAATTATTTCTAAGAAATAAATTCCAGCTTTTGTAGTGTGTCTACTTTTTTCCTATATATAAATAATGAAAATTAATAAACAATTTTACAGAAGAAAAAATATTTTGCGAATGAAAATTTTATTTCGAGATGCAGAGTTTATGAGCCAAAGGATACTTTCACAAAGCGTCTCTGATAACAAAAATGAAGAAAGAAATATTTATTCTGTGGAAAAAAAATGTTTTCGCACGTAACATTTATGGAAGGTATTTATAATACAATCAGATAAATATATTTTTTACAAGGAAAAACAATATTTGTTCTCATTTATATATTTCGACAATTTTGAAAGAAATTTTGTGAATTAAATGCAATATTATTTACTGCATTCGGTGTACTTCAAGGAAAATAACTGTTGAAAGAAACCATAAGATTGTAAGAGACAAGTCTAAGGTAATGTTGAGTTGAATAATCTTTAAGAGGAATCGGTCAAATGTGATATTAATGAGATCGCTTTCTTTTAGCATTGCAATTCTCAAAAACTAAACGTGATGTGTGGATGTATATTTATACCGATTATGCACATAAAAAGTCGTTTATTAGAAAAACAACCTTATTAAAATCTAAATCTATTCAGTTAAAATAGGAATTCTAAAATATTTTTATTCTAATATTTTAATATTTTTATTCTAATTTGATTCTAATTAATTCTAATTAATTGAATAATATAAACCTGAGTTACAAATTATGTAACATTCATTTTGCTTCTGCAAAAAGCATCTTTCTCTAAAATAGAATATTATTCTGATTCAGCACACGTAAATTAGAAAACAGAGCACGTTAGAATACCAAAAGAAACTAAAATTCATAAAGAATATTTCTTTCTTTAATACATTTTTGACCAAGCAATGTATCATCCTTTTGTGTCCTCCAAATGACTGATTAAAACACATGAGTAATTAATAAAAATGCAGAAATCCTATATGTTCCTACAGGAAAAATTTTAAGTCAAAAGTAATAATGATTTTAAAGGGTATTGAATGTTCATATTAAAAAAAAGTTAAAATTATGAACTGCTATAGAAAACTGTAGAATTCCAAAAATAATTAATTTATTTCATAAAACTTTAGTAGAATAAAAATAATTATTTCCTTTCCTTTCTAACACAATAATTTCAAAAATGTTAAAGAGGTTTGAGTTTTCCGATGATATTTATGTAAGAAAATATTCCAGTGCGAAATAAGCACGCATTTATCATGTTCTAAAAATCATTTTAGTTTTTTTTATGACTTAATATCCAAATGTTAAAAAATTTTCTGAATCTTTGAGAGCAAAATATTTCGGATTTCTAATGTTCTGTTAAATTTCAAGAAAGGTTTTATGCATTGTACACAAATATACGTTTACTGAATGCCATATACAAATAACATCTTGATAATTTACTTTGACATTTATTTCATTTCTTTTTGTTCAAAGACAACAATATGATATTATTCAAAGTAATTGATGAAACTCCTTTCATATATTGAGTGGTTGCTCTTTTTGGATTTCTAATACAAGGCAAAACAAAGAAAAATCATCTTTGTTATTTTCCAGTAAATCCGTCCAAATATCAACAAAGAAAAATTTTTAATGAACTAGACAGTATTGTAATTAAATTGTTTTATGTTTGACTGATATTTTATTAATACTTAGCAATGATAGTTAATGATATATGAAACAGAATAACCGCTAATTAATTCCTGAATTGAATACATGTTTAGATGTCTAGAAAATGCTTTATCAGTTTAATAAAATATTTATATATTTTTAATTTTTGTTTAATTATTTAAGATATTAAAGAAATGTTTAAGTAATCAGTTATATAAATGAAATATATTACATAAATATAGATGTATACATTTATTCCATTTTAATCAGCTTCATAATATATGAAGGTAAAATAAAACTGTCTAGACAAGAAATTAATTATTCAATGTATGAATATTTAATTTAATATGTCTTCAATAAAAAAATTGTACATATTTTTGATAGCTAATACAGAATATCATTACATTCTTATATATAAATGAGAACAATTACAATTTTCTTCAAGATATGTCATTATTATCGCATTCGTATTACTTCTTGCTTTTGTATTCATTTTATGCCTGTAACTTAGCGATCATTCTAGAATATAATGCTTAAAATTCAATTAAGAATGCCTTGATTAATAATGTTCTTTAGAACTTACAACAGGAATTTCTTTTATCACTAATACTTTTTATCAGAAAGAAAAAAAGGTACGCCGAGAAGAATAAAGTATATGCATTATAATATTGTGGTGTGAAGTTTTATCTTACGCAATTCTTGCCAAGTATTGAACTCTCAATATGCACCAAATCTCACACTGGTATTTTTTTTTTTTTTTTTTTTTTTTTTTTTTTTTTTTATGATTTCGACTGATAGTGAATATATTATTCATTGAGAGAGAATATATCGAAGTTCTAAATGCCTTGCTGCAACATTTGCAGTTTCATCTTTTGCTTTTATCAACAATGCCTGTTATTGCAATCAAGTATCCGAACACTTTCGATAACTTTTCTTTTTGTATAAATCAATTTGAAATATTAAAATAACGCATATATGAAAAAAATAATATATATAATATTTATTTAAATTGCATATCATTCATTTTAATTCATGTAATTCAAAAGTTGTCATTCCCCGAATCAACTGGGTGATTTGAATAAATTCTTCTCTTAATCTTTTGTCCGCAAATTCCACTTGATGCAACTCTAATAATTCCCAGCTATGAATATTCAATATTAGACTACTGTCATTATTTATTAAACAATTAAGGAATATGGTCCCTCGAGAACTTATTATTTTTTATGTAAATAATAATAATTTTATTTAGCATTCAAATAACTTTCAATGCCCACACAGAAATAATATGCTACATTGTACCGTTAAAAATGAAGTATTTTAATTATCCATCTTTTCATTGCATCATACGATATACAGGATGTTACACATACGCAAATTAAACATTTTTTTGTAATTAGTGAAATACTGTTTCATTAGACTGAAATTGAAAAATCAATTTTTGAAACTACAAAGATTCCAAATTCCCTTAAATAAATTCGATTTAGAAAACCGAGATACAAGTTTTTCATAGTTTAATTATCTTTCATAACTGAAATGAAATATAGTTTCCAAAATTAACTTAATATATTCATTCGGAAGTCAACGTAATAATATAAAATTGAAAAAAAATAAAATAATAGATTAATTTCAAATCTTTAACGAACATCCAGAACAAAAAAAAAAAAAAAAAAAAAATCAATTTCCCTCTAATTGATACCATGAACAGACTAAATATGCATTTAAAAATAAAATAAAAACTTGAACCCATAATATTTTAGAATATTATTAAAAGACGTAATTAACTTAATTAGATATTTAGAAAGAATACAGAATACCGCTTGGAATAATGAAAAAAAAAACGATTCAGATTCGAAAGCAGAAATTGAAAAAAAATTAATTTAATCTGTAAGATGTTGTTTCCTAATCATGCATCTCAGCTTTTCTTAAAACTGCATTAACTAAAATGTTTCAGATAATCTTATCGAGCAGATTTTTTTTAAATTTGTAATTATCAACAATATTTACAGATACGGTTCTAAAATCTATTCTTTTATAGAATTAATGAGATAGAGTATAAGAAATTTGAGCTGCAAGTGAAGAAAACGTATAATAGAAAGTAGCTACTTTAAAATACAACCGCAAACATTCAGACTAATTATAGATAAACATCTTAACTTCCGTCAGGCTGGTAGTGGGATTTAAAAAGGTTTTATTTCATATCAATTAATGTTTTCATTCTTTTTCCAAATAAGGAACAGATAATTTGTATTCTAAGACCATTTCTACCAAAATAGCAATTGCAGTTGTCGTTTAGAGAAAGCAGAAAAGGAATTATTTTATCTTTAAATGCATCGTTATTTTCCATCAATTCAATTTAATTTCAAATTAGCAAAATGATTAAGGTATAAAAAATCAATTTCTTTAATTAATAGGGACAAATTGAGTTCAATCAGAGATTAAATTAAAAAGAATCTTAATACCATTTCAGAATGATAGCCGGAAGCTAAAAATTATTGAAATATATAATTGCTTTTGCTAAATATTTTTATTACTTTATGTCCGCGATATCTTTATTTTTTTCATCTGTTGCAATTAAACGTTTCTCTTCAACTTGTTTTCTTTTAATTTAAAACTTTAAAGTATTCAGTTGTTGCAAATTTGAATATGAATATATATTTTTTTTCTCTGTATCCAGTTTTAATATTTTGTTTAAATATAATTCCTACTTGATTTTTTTTATTTGTGATGTTAATTTTTCTTTGTTGCTGAAAAAGTAAAAAGCATATTTCTAGTTATTATTTGAAATTCATATGCAGAAGAGTTTATCTAGGTAAATAAGATTGTTCGATTCATAAAAAATGTCTAATTTTATTATACAAATATTATCGATTCAATTTCTCTAGCTTAATTAGATTTTTAGGATTTAAAAAGAGCGATACAAAGTAACTAGACAGTCATGCAGTAATGTAATGGCAAAAATTATGAGATATTTAAATTAGAGCACGTGATATTCTTAGCGGAAATATCTTATCTTAAGAAATTTAAAAGAATCATAAGAGAAAGTCATTATGAAATATAAAACATTCCAATTTCCGGGAAAATAAATTATTTTACACAACATATTTATCTTTGTGTATCCTTAAAGAAAATAAAGAAGAATATTAAAAAGTGAATATTGGCTCCGTTCATTTGGGAAATAGACCGGCTCCACATTCAAAAGTTTACGTATAAATCATTGTCTTAGGAAATTAAGAATTGTTTAGGAACTTCAATTTTACCTTTTTAGAACTTCTTGTTTGTCTATTTGGAAAATACGAGCAAATATGTAAAAACTCTCTGAACAAATAGCATTTTATATATTGAAACAATATCTGAAAGCAAGAGATGTCTTTCATTATGAAACCTATTTTGAATTAAAAATTGCGTTCTCCCGATGACTTTCTCATTATTCACAATATTATTTTTATTATTTTCAACTTCTCTCCATTGTGAAGTGCGCGATTTGTGTTTTTTGACTGGTTTCTGGTGAAAAATTTCCCCCAGTCCGAAAATTTTATATAGATATGTAAATTTAATAGTGACTGAAATATTTTCTCATTCATTTAAGCTGTTGTCTTTTTAACTTATCGCATCATATAAGTACGGGCATGTAATATTAACATCAATGGACTGGATTTCAAATTTGATTTGGATCTAAAATTCTTATAATAAAGCTTCATTTTGCATATTTGGCAAATTTAAACAAAAAAGTAACAACTTATCTATACAAATAGTGTTTTATAATATTTACATACAATGAGAGTTTAGCGTTTTGAGATGCGCGAGGATAGAACCTGGAACCTTGTGGTTCGCAGTCCAGTAACATATCCATTATACCAAAACAACTGTTCGGGTAGCAGAGCTGTTAACTGGCTTATATGCTATTCACCATAGACTCTCCCTCCAGTGAGTCGGAGGTGAGATGAACGATATGGCTGTTGAGTGGTGATGTATTTTAGCTGTTGTCTGAATGGGCCTGTACCCAGTTGAGTAGCGCCAAGCGTTATGGCGAGCGTTTGTGGTTGCTGATGCTGCGTCACGTGAGTGTGATGACTTTGGGTTGCTGCTTCAAGTGAGTCTGACGACTTTGGTTTGCTGTGGGTATATGGCGTCACAACAGCTATACGAAGGTTGAAGGTTCATTGTCCGAGGTCACCAATTTAGCGATATGTGTGATGCGCGAGGATAGAACCTGGGTCCTTGTGATAAGCAGTCCAGTAACATAACCATAATACCAAAACAATTGTTCGCTATTCACCACAAGAATAAAAGAAATATCTTTGATTATGAATCGTATCTCAAAAGAAAAAATAATGTGACTTCCCGTTGATTTTCTTGGTATTCACAAACATTAAATTTATTCCGGTCAGCTTCTGCATATTTTGCTTTATTTGCTCAGTTTCAGTTGAAAGATTGCCCCTAAAATTCCAGGCGAATTTTGTTCAAAATTTTTTATCAAATAGTCGACATTATTTTTTTTGTTCAGATTTTTGGTCGACAATTCAAAATTTAATGTCGACCAAGATATTTTTGGTAACCGTTTTGTTTTAAGCTACACATTTACATATATATTCATGGACACACAATATTTTCATAAATGAACACAATTCAAAAGTTGGATCTAAAATTCTAATGATAAAATTTCATTTCAATTGCAACCATTCAAGTGCACTCCGTTTACTAGCTATCGCATACATACCATTGCTATTGACAGAAAAATAATCTCCGTTTTAATAGATTTGATGAAAATGCATAATAAATCTACATTGTTAATTCCAAGATCGCATAATAAATGCTATTCGCTGATTTAATTTCAGTTGGTTGTAATCGATAAATATATTATGCATTTTTCTACTTATTATGATCAAGAAACATTTTCCACAGATGGATTCACTGATTCACTTTATATTCACTGTAATTGTAAGGAAATATAATACACAATTTATCGATAAATATTTTTCCATGCAAGGAGCATAAAAAATATTCATCAAAAACAAAAACAAAAAATTCCACTCCATGTAGATTAAAACTTAACGAATTAAAATCTTTGAATACTATTATTTATTTTAAAGCCCAAGGAAAAAAATGCTCTGCTTTGGTTGGCGTATCTATATGTACTTGGTAAGATAAAAAATAATGCTATTTATACGTTCATAATGTTTTTTTTTAAATGTGTTAAATGCAACAAAAGTAATTTTAATAAACTCATCTAACATTCTAGCGGACTAAAAACAATTAGACTTTACTATAGACTCATCCAGTAATAAACATAATATTTAATACCATTTAGAAAATTTCCTATAACTAACAGTTGAGGATTTAACCATTGAGCTGCGATTAGAAGAGATATATTTTATCAAACAGAAAAATAAAATATATTTTAATCTGTTTCTTTGAATAGGAATATTAAATATAAAATATGCACAAAACTTATTTTATGTATATTTCTTATATATAAAATAAGTTTTTAATAACATAACAATTATTCAGTTCACACTATTAATAAATCATTTACTGACTATGTTATTTAAAGTTAAAATTAAAAGAAACATTTAAGAATATTACAGATACCAATTCAAGATCTTTAACCCAGCAGTGCATTCTATAGCCAATTGGTACACTTTTTTTATTTCCATTTATATTAGTTTAATATGGCTGTTCCAAACGGTGACAGCAAATGTTGAAAAATCCTTTTTTTTATATATATATATTTTGATGAACATTTGTAGTAAAGACCGATTCATGATAAAACTGTACTAGAATTACATTTGAACTTTAAATTTGAAAAATGCCATGATGAATGTTAGACGAAAAGTTTTATTGTGAGAAATACTATCAAAATAATTTTTTGCTTCGTAAAACTATATATTGGTAAAAAGGGACTTTTGTTTTTATTGCAGATTGTTATAAAGTAATTTGTGTCCTTTGGATTTTCTTTAATTCATACAATAGCCATTTCGCACATTATTTTTTTTTCTTATTTTGCTATATATATATATATATATATTCAATATTTGTTCTAAATTATATACAATTTTCCAAAACACGTACATTTTTTTTGTAAAAATAAATAAAATTCGTTTAATTTAAGCCTATTAAATATATCATAACAAAATATAATTCTCTGTTTTCCCTCTTTTCCAATAAATTCAAGCAGAGAGTTTTATACAAGACGTCTATTTCTATATCTCAGACTCGGTGCTTTTCCGCTACCTACAGCATCCAACCGTTTCGACTAGCTGGCTTAATAGACCCTTCCGCTTCCATCCCAGTGAAGCCCTACAAACGATCTCGACCGATACTTATAGCCACAACCACCTTGCCACTCCGGAATTGGCCATAATTCTGCAGCTGTCCCTTGGTCAGCCTTCTACTAGGAAGCGAACTGAAGCTAATGGGTAAATGAAATGCAGTATATATCCCTCTCGGTCAGAAAGAAGGGAAACCGTTTCTCTTTTTAGAGCGATTTACTAGAACTAAAGAGGGATTGGGAGGATTTTAAGTAGGAATTTATGGCAATTGGTAAAAGTATTAGAAGGAATATTGCCTTGGACTTAAAAATAATGACTTACTAATCATTTTTTGATTTTTTTTCTTGAACACAAGATATTTCTGCGCCAAATGTAATATATGAGATGGGATATTCTAAATGAAAACGTTTGCTATTTATGTAAATATTATCCCATAATCTATATACTTAAAATAAAGGCCTGCAGTTTGGGCTCAAGATTTACATTTTTCTCTTTATAATTAAATAAATCTAAAAATATTTTACGAGTTTTGGATATTTAAGGAAAATTTATTATTAAGGATCACAATGTATTATTTCTGTGCCAATTCTAATATTGCCAATTGCCATATTCTAAGTAAAAACTCTTGTTATTTTTGTCGGTATTATGGCATTGTCTATGTATTTAATATAAAGGTCTGCAGTTTCAGCTTAATATTTGCATCGTTCTATTTATATTCAAATAAATATAGAAATATTTCATGATTTTTATATTTTTAGGAAAACGAAGCATCTTTGATGAAGCAAAAGGTTTAAATATTTGATACTTTGACATTCAAATCTGTTAATAGGAATATCTGCGGAAAAGCAATTGTCAACAATTTTATTAATTCTATATTTTTTTATAAAATACCAATTTTATTTATCTAGTAACGTTTATAACTTTATTTATGTGTCATTCACTTATGTATAGATGGATAGATAGATGCAGTTTCTAGAGAGAACTTCCCAAAATTCAACTTAAGATTAATTCTAAATTAGATTTTTTATACAATTACAGAACATTTTTTTTAATCTATTATAATCAAAATTTTATATATTAGCAATCCGATCCAGAGAATTTATTTTCATGTTTTAGCACTTAAATTAAAGAACAAAATTAATATATTTTTAATAGAACTTCTTATTAATTACTACTTTTAACAAAATTATCATTGAAATTTTAATATCTTTATATAAGAATATTCAATTATTGTTAAACCTTTATATGAAACAGAAAGACCGAAATAATTAATGTTTCCAGTATAAAAAAAGGAATACTACTGATATATAAAAGTATTGAAAATGTTACATTTAAAGTAATAAATGCGAAAAGCAATTAGAAAACAAACGTCTTTTACAAATATCTGCCAACACTAAGGAATTACGATCGTTGAAATAAATTGCTCGAAAATAAATTCAATTTAATGAATTAAATATTTAAAATATTTAAATGAATTTGTTATTTTTCCAAATGGTGGGTGTTAAGGAGCAAATAATATGCATTAGAATTTATATTCATATTGAAATTTCTGCTGAAAAATCCTTTGAAACGTCTTTAAAAGATTTTAAAGATGATTTTTTATCAAATCCTTGTATACATAATAAATAATACACCTACCTTAATTTACCATTTGTCCCGAATAATTTAATAAAGTGCTTCCATTTTTTTCCCCTTGACAACTTAAAATGAAAATTATCAACAAATGAAAAAAAAAAAAAAAAAAAAAAAAAAAAAAAAAAAAGAGATCGGCGACTCATTCAGTTGGTTTGTAAATAGAAAATTTATCTGGGATAAAAATTCTCAATGTACAAAAAAGTTAATTTACTTTGTTTTATATAATATGTTCCAATTCAGAATTGTTTACTTTAAAGAATCGTTTTATGGTTTGCTGAAAATATTAATTTTTTTATCAATAAAAAAATACTGTTTGAATAAACTGGAGAGAAAGTGCTTAAATTTGAATTAAATTGTTAATGGACGAAAGTCAGACCCCTCTCAGAAAAAATCCCTGGTTTGAATACTTGCCTGAGGGTGACCCTTGAGAAAGTGTTCAGGCCAGATTCATTTTATCTTTCTTTTTGATTCTTTGGTAGTAAACTTAATATTTATTTCTAATGATTCCTCTAATTTGGTTAAATTTTCCATGCCACTGCAGTTAATGCAAAATATTTTAGGGAATGGACAGCGATTAAAAATTCTCAATAATCAATTAAAGTGAAACAATTTATGAACTTTTACTAATAGAAAAGAGTAAACATGCTTTGTTCTTTTTAAAGAGGAAATGAGTCTAGCGAGAAAAGTCTAAGAATTTGAAAATTTTTATCGTTTGGTTAGTAAAAAAATTAACTGAAGTTAAAGATAAAATTAATCATATCTGTTTGGCAGCTGAGCAAATATTTACGTTTTTTTTAATACTGCTTGAGTCCATTTTTATCAAATTGTGAAAGATTCATCCTAAAAATTGTGTGTTGAAAAATGTCTCTACCTGACTGTCAAACAATCTAAAATTCATTACCTTAGTGTTTTAATGTAAAAAGAAAGTGTAGACTATGACATTCTAATTTTTATTCCTAAAGACAAAAGGAAGAATTTTGTGTGTTTAATTTAATGAATATTTATCTTAAATCATTGTTACGTAATTACAATAGATTTATCTCTTTCGGAATCGTCACAATTAATTGCTATACTTCCCTTAATTAACAATTAATTTTAAGCAATGTTAATTATTGTGGCGGAATTTTTAAAAGCACATGTTTGAATTTATTTAAAATGTTATTTTCCTGGTATTTTATATGTTATATATTTCTTCATCTTACATTATTACTCGATTAAATAATTTGCAATTATTCTTTCAAACTGGTTGTTAGATTCACTTTCTTAATTTTGAAGATTATTTTCCTACTTAATTAATTTTAAATATTTACACCCAATCTTGTTTATTGCCTTAAGGTATTTTTATTTAAATGCCGAATATTATTTCCCATAAATGAAAAATAGTTCTCTGATGAGTTATATTAAATGAATCACTAAAATAATGAAAAAGTTATTTCTGGGTATATCAAACGGATATTAATATTCCTATTATTCCTGGTTTTTACACTGTGGCTAATTTGTAAATTTTAACTAATTAAACAACATGTTTTCAGAACTTGCTTCAATGTAGGACAAATCGTAATCTAAAAGTATGATTTTTTTTCTTCTTATATAATTATTCGTCTGATCAAGTTGGCAGCTACTCTTTAGAAGTAGAAAATCAAACATAAAATGCCTTAGCCTTAATACGAAAACAAACACATACTTTTTAATCACTTTTAGCCAATTTATCGATTGAGTTTCAAAAAAAAATAATAATAAGTACATAAAAAAGTTAACTATAATTGAAATTCCAACTTAGAATAATTTACATGTAAATTGTCAAAGCAAATTCTTTAAATAAATGAACAATCAATAAAGAAACCCAACCTAATGAGAAAATAATAATTTAATTCATATAAAGTCTTTTAGAGAAAATCAGTGATTTAGTTATTTTGGGTTAGATGAATCTCTGACTTTCAGAGATTTCTCTCATCAGATAGTTAATGAGATAACTATCTAATAATATCTAACTAACTTATGGCCGTGGTGGCTTGGTGGTAAGGTCTCGGCCTGTGAGCCGTAGGGTTTCAGGTTCGAGGCCCGATTCCACTGAAGAACAGTCGTGTAAGGGGGTCTGTTGCACGTTAAATCTGTCTTGCTAAACGTCCTCCCGCTGGTGTGGTGTGGCATGGAGAGAGGGTGCCAGCTCAGGTGTCGTCATCGTCATCTGACCGTGGTTCAAAATTACGAGGTCCGTCCCAAAATAGCCCTAGTGTTGCTTTACAACGGGACGTTAATATAACTAAACTAATTGAATTATAATGTAGAAGGTTCTTATATTAATCATGAAAATGGCAAAGTCTGCTTTTAAAAAGTGACAGTTGTAATTAAAAGTTCATATTTATAGTTAATTTAAATCCAAATTATTCAGGAACTTCAATTTTTAATTATAATCCTATTTCTTTTGTTCTTTGCTATTCTTGATAACACTCTTCTATCCGATAATAGCATGGATTAGTATTTTTTTTTTTCTTTATCCTCCTGAGAAGTCCATTAATTTTTAACATACTTTCATTTCGCCCTCCACTTTTACAGCTTTTTAAGATTGTTTTATCTGTTTCTTCATGTATTTGCCGTTATTTTTTATTTGTAGAATAAGGAGTGACCATTCCCAGCAGCCTAGAGAAGAATTTTTCGAGATGCCCTTCTTTCAATCATGGCTTACTTCATGATTCCCATCTCCCGTATAAGAATTTTTTTTCAAAATTTTAAACAGTTTCATCAGCTTTAAACTTGCTCGCAGTTTATCTTATGGAGATTTGCTGATACGCTCAGTAAATTTCCGTAAGAGTAAAATTCCCACTGAATATGTCTTTGCCCCCCGACCGTGTTTCTGCACTTCTATTTTAACTTGAATGCAAACTTTCATTCTTGAAAATTAAATTTGAATAGAACTATTACATCTTGGACAATAGCAGGGAACAAAGAATGATGTCTAGACTTTAATTAGCCAAAAAAAAAAAAAAATGGAAGCATTTTTGGTATCAACTTGTTTTTTCTCAATTTTTCAAAAAAAAAAAAAAAAAAAAAAATTCTAAGGATTTGAGGGGTTTTTTTTTTGTTTTTTTTTTTTTTTTTTTTCATATTAGCTTGCAGCTTGCTTGCAACGAGATTGAAGGTATGTACATTTTTGATAAATACCAAATAAATGCAAAATTAGTATAAAATGCAGATCAGTTAAAAATATTCCATTGAATCAGGTTACTTGTGCTACAGAATTTACAAATGAGAATTTATCATTAAAATGTATGGGTTTTTTTCTAATAACAAGTTTAAAAAATGATTGTGTTTTGCACTGAAATGATTTAAAATAACGTCAATAATAATTTGTACTAAAAATATAGCTTACTACAATTCGTGAATCTAAGAAAGGTCAAATGCATGAAGAAAAAAGAATAAAGATGATGTTAATAGAAAAATGAATTGTACTACGTCATTGAAAAGTTTTCATATATGAATACATTCGCAAACAGACATATTTGCATTTCCTTATGCGTCTATGAAGATAAATTATTCAAGTGTATCTAATACATAGCCTGTCATATATTTATCTTCTTTCTTTCTTTTTTTACGTCTTTTACGTTAGCATTAGAAAAATGAAATGATTTTTTTTTCAAATGAATGTTAGATGTGCCATTTTAAGAAATTTGTAGAAAATAAAAATATTTGTTACGTTTTTATGGATTATAAAGAATCCAGATATTTAGAGTGGGTAAAATTTAAGTTAAAAAAATAATTAATCTGAAATATATCCTTTAAGGATTTCAAAGAATTCTGAAAGCTTTCCCTTTCGTCGAACGTGAATGGAATATTATTTACTTAGTTTACGCTAACACTCAATTTCAACAAATGGGACCTCAGAACCTTTCAAAACTTTTAATTTTTTCTTTCAATTGTTGGCCATTTTATATTATTAATTTTTCTCCCAAATAGATCGCTTTTCAGATATAGCTCTAAATAATTTGGAAAACAGAAAACAAATTAATTTCTTTGCTCTCTTAATAACAAATAAAGAATGTGTGGACTTTTTTTTTTGCTTTTAAAAATTAATAGTGATATACAAATATAACATTTTTTATTTAAATGTTTTAAATTACTTTTCTGAGTGATGGAAAAATTAACTACATCACGGATAAGTTGTTTGAGATATCTCATTCATGTAAACAGAAGGATTAAATATGATGTTTAGAAATATTATTCTTTAGAGTCAACAATTTAAACGTGGATAAAGAAAAAATACTCACAAAAACTTTTAACGAATTTTCAAACACAATTCCTTTATTTAAAGAATATTGGAACATATCATAAAATAAATGTAATTTTATAAAAGCTCTTTATTCAAAGCCTTTGATATCTTAAAGAAATAAATTGAAAGAAATGCTAGTTTTAAGATTTTTGAAAATGGAGTAAAATCGGAACATAAGTTTTTAATGACTTTTTCTCTAAAGTGTATTCAATAAAAAATGTTTATCATAAAATTGCGTAGCCAGTTTATCAGACAAAAAAATGAAGGGAAATGGATTTTAAGTATTAAGAGGATTTCAAAGCATATTTTCATTTTCTTACTTTCTTTTTCAAGAAATAAATGTATTCATATATATATATATATATATATATATATATATATATATATATATATATATATATATATATGTAGGACTCAGAAATCACTACTATTTTAGAACGCACATTTAATTACATTTAGGACGATTAGGACATTTAGGATATATATACATTAACATAAAAGAATTTAACATTCAGTAGATTTCGTCGAATACGTCGCTTCTCGTTTTTACTTTCGTCCAGATCCGTCTGATCTGCCACGTCTTTTCTCTCGTCCAGATCCGTCTGATCTGCTCTCCGTCTAACCAGCGTCAACTCCGTCTAACAACCAGCAGATGGCGCTCGCCAACAGGCGCTCGTCACTACATACATATATATATATATATATATATATAAAGAGAGAGAGAGAGAAATAATATAAACTACATGCTTACTTTTCGAAGTCTTTTATTGGAAGTGAATGGTGCAAAACATTTATTTATTTATTTATCAAATTCAGAGTTGTATTTTATCCTTTCGAGTTATTTACCGTTCTTTTTTTACAGCAAATATACAACTTGGGTTTTTAAAATGTAATGAACATTTTAAACTTATTTTATCCAAGTTTATCTTAGAATTCTTTAAGGAAATTCAAATAGTTTAATATGCTATTTTTTTAAAATCCAGAATAGAATTTCTTGTGATACAGGAATTATTTGGAAAATTGACAATTGTTACAATTTAGTTATGTTCTTCCATAAATTTTATTCTGAAATGTGTATTTAATGTTTCATGGCTAAATAAATTTATTTTCCTTTTTATTTATATAATAATATTTATTTATATATAATTTTATTTATATAATAATATTTTCCTTTCTATTTATATAGTAATATTTATTTATATATAATTTTATTTATATAATAATATTTTCCTTTTTATTTATATAATATATATATAATTATCTATATATATATATCGTAGAAGAAGAAATGTTTTTTTTAAAGAATTAAAGTAAATGCCGGATGTTTTAATGTCAATTGGTTATTTATACTCAAATTTCATTTGATCTTACTCAGTATCTTCAAATTCCTGCTTCACCAATTGTTTATTGTCAATAACAGTTTTGAAATATTATCTCCAAAATGCTTTGTTTAATGTGCATTTTCTTATTTCATTCAATTACCTTTCACCTTTTTATCACCTTTCATATAATTTCTTAGTTGATTTATAACACTGATAAATTTTTTATTAATTTTATTTATTCATATGATTTTTTGTGTTTTTAATATGCAAAACTGCATGGAATCTTTCTTATATTTCGAAAAAGTCATTGCTGAGCAACAAAAATAAATACTGTTTTAGTTAGGAAAAAGTTAAAGCATTATGGGTATAATTTTCGTTTAAACACAATCAGAAGAACGACTTATCAAAACGATCTGTAACGCTCTTCTTCATAATCTGGTGAAAGGTGTCATAGCTTAAGTGCCATTAAAGTTGATTGTCAATAATGAATAGAAAATTGCAGAATCCGTTCGTAGCATTAAAACCGAAGACAGAAAAAAAGTACTTGTTAAATTCTTCTTAACTCTTTGCTTACTCGAGATACGACATTTCTAGTAAAAATTTTGACCAGCCATTTATTAGGGAAACGTGACTTTCGCCAGATATGGAAGTTTATCCGATGACAGAAGAAGTAGTATGGATTGCACAGCGGAGAATCACAGTCCTCCCATACAAAAGATACTGCAAGAGTTTGAGTTTGAACCGAAACATGCCTTCATGTAACGTTATAAAGCAATAATTTACTGTCTGGCAATAAGTATCACCTTTTAATCTAGAGTGATTAAAAGTTTCTTAAGGTGTCAAAGAAGGAAGCTGAGTTAATTGTTGCCTTTTGTGGCGATATTCCAAAAAAAAAATCACTTTTCCTATCCTCAAACGGAACTTTTTAACTATCACTGATTTGATTGGCAATAATGCATCCCATTTTTTTTTCTTTATTTTAAATCAAAAATAACCTTTAGTATATTGTCGATGATTTCTGATAACTTATCTCAAAATTGATATCTGCAGATCGAGTTCGTCTTGTATTTGTTCAAACGTTTAAGTATTTTAATATTATATGGTATTGTAGTTATATAATATTATGAATAATATATAATGTTATTTAATGCAATTATTTTCCTTAAAATGTATTGTAAAGCATAGATTTATAAAATTTTGCTGTATAAAATTATTTCCAAAAATTTTTTTAAAGGGTGGAAGAAATCAAATAAAATCAGTTAAGCATAAGAATAGATTTTGAAGAAATCAGTAAATGTCGTCAGCATAATAAGACTGAAATAAATTAATCAGGCATAGATATGGTATGTTAAACAAATATATTAAGTAAATGAGAGAAAAATATAACAAAAAGTAATTGAAATGCAAGAGAATTCTACTGATGTGAGTATTAATAAAGAGAAACTGCATTTCAAACAAGCTGTTCATGGAGCGTCAATAATGTATTTGTATATTTTTTGCAATGTAGGTTAACTATTGATCTGTTTTTCCTGTTATTTGCTCCATGCAAACATTTGGGTTTTACCGTAAAACTCCGTCCTTCTCTCACATGTTTGGATAAAACACCACTCGTGTCAAATGAAATGAAAAATTAAGTAAGTTTCAATCAAAAAGTTTCAACAACCATTCATATATCATTTTCCTGCCTTTTCACTCTTACTTAAAGCAGATTTATTTTCGTTTATTCAATCTGTTCATTAAATGTCTCGCTATTTTCAGAAACACCCCTTATAAATATTTCATGACTATATTCTAATAATTGGTTATAATTTGATAAATTTAATATTTAATTTATTTTAATTTCAAATAAGAAAGTAAAATAATGTATGATCGAAAAATGACAATATTAGAAAAATATTGAACAAAAAATATCCATTAAATAATATTTATATAAAAATCACAGTACAAGACGGACATAATTCTTTAAAATCTTTTCCATAAGGCTGATTTATTGAAACAACAATTAATTTATATTATATGAATGCTTTATTAAAAATAATTATAGGTAAAACAACAGGAACTAATCTTTCCCCACTTTTAACGAGGAAAAAAAGTAATAAAAAATATATGAAGTTTAACTCAGCTCTTTAAAAGTAATTAAACTAGTACGATTATTGATTGCTTTAATGGCTGTTGGTAGTTCATAATATCAGTTTTCGGTTAATGTTCCTAAATATCTTCAGACAATTTCTCTTTACTTTTAGAGAAAAATAATTTTCCTTTGTTTTTGACCGGCCTGGAATATCTATAGTACACATTTTTATTTAATACTTGCAAAAGTTATAAAAGTTTTCAACAGCTATCTTTACTTTTTACTTCTTTCCCTCAACTCTTAGGGTTTTAACATTTAATATTCATCAATAAAATAGTTTTTTAAGTGTTTAATGTAGGAAAATATTTTCAATTTAGGAAAGTTCTTTTATTAATACTGTAATACCAGAAAAACAGTAAAAAATAATTTTCTAGAAAACTTTTTTCATTCCTTTAATTTCTGAATAATAAAAATATTACATTTTTCATGCAAATGAAAGGTTTCTTATCCTAATACTATTATATGAAAAGTTTCACTTATATTTGAAGCTGTTTATAATCATCATAAGCGATAGTCACTTAAGTCTTTATATTAAATCTATAAAAACAAATAGATATAAGTTCATATAAGGTCTCAAAAAAATGAACCAAGTATAATAAGTGGGTGGATAATACTGCAAAAAAAGAAAGGGCTTTGGAACGTCTGTCTGAAGATATTGATACACTTACTATTCCAACTCGCCCGAAAGCACATGGATAAATACGATTGACTGACCACCAAGACAGCAACACTGACAGGAACTATGGTTAAGTCCTAAGGCCCATCACTGGTCACGGTACAACCCTGCCTGTAGGGAGCAACTCCCGTCATTGGTATGAGTTAGCCAACCCCCCACAGTTTCTGTACTCATCTGGGTAGCGAGAATCACCGCCATACCGAAAGCTTCTCATTCTTATTTCTTAGGTGGCCCCCGGTTCGAGTTTTTAAACATGTAATAAAACATAAGTTTTCAGAATAAAAGTATTTATTAATCAGACTGTTGTTAAGTTTAAGAAGCTTGTGAAATCAAATTGCGTTCTGAAAATAGTTCAGCTGAGAATCCATATAGTAATAAAAGATAAAAAGCAAATAAATTCTTGTATTCACTTTAATAAAATCAGGCCGCTCCGAAGTTCATGCTCGAGAAAACACAGGCAAATTTTTCAACTTTTTGAAGAGTTCTATTTACACTCTGATGGAATTGTAAAACTTATTAGATGGTTTTTTGGAATGGACATAGTTCATTAGAAGTAATCCTGGTTCATTCTCAGCTAAAGGATTTAGCCTGTTTTGTTAGAAGAAGTCCTGATTCCTTCTCAGCTTAAAGATATAACAGCACCATAGTTTCAATACTTGAAACGTATTCTTCAACTAAACAGGAAGCGCGTCTTTGGTGTCATTTCAACGCCACTTCTAATCTGGTTAAAAAAAGTTTACTTTTTAAAGACAAATCTTCATTATTTTGAATCATTTCATCTTTATACTGATGAGGAGAGCGTAAATGCATATAAAAAAAAATTCAAAAATCAACCGAATAAAATTCGAAAATTTTACTCGAAATTTTAGCTTACTTTCATCAAATCAAATTCCCTACTATTATTCACAAAGAATAAACAATGGGATATCAATCTGACTCTTCGACCCGCCACTAAGGCACACGGATTTAAACTATAGAAATGAATGACCGGACCGCCGCAACAATAATATTTGCGGGAACTGTGTTTGAGTCCTAAGGGCCGTCACCGGCCATGGTACAACCCTCCCCGAAGGAAGTACGCCCCGCCATCGATGGGAGGAGTCAGATCCCCCACCTATTAGTGTACAATCCAGGGTGGCAGGATCCAACCACCATACCGGCAGCATCTCATCCTCATTTCGAGATCCCCCCGGGGGTTGGATATCAATGTGAAATCAACCTCAATTTAATTGGTTTTCAGATATAGCTGGCATAAGAACAAACATTCAATTATTTGGAGAAGTGAACATAAAGTTTGAATCAATTATCGAAAATATAACTTTAAAAGGCATAGTGTCTAGGCATTTGATTTAATCATATTAACACCTGTTTAGAAGTAATATTAATACTATTTTATAAAGACCTCAAACTTTTGAATTAAGGTCAAATGGAGAACGATACCTCAGCTGACGTCTTCTTACTCCAAGCTTCTATACTTAAGAAAAACCTGCAAATGTTACAAATTTGAAGAAATTATGCAAGCTAAATCATAAATAGAAAAGGATTTCCACAACACACTTCCGCCACCCCCCTAAAAAAAGAAAATATAAAAGCCCAGAATTTTTTTTATATCATTCAATTTTTAATACATTTCAACAGCAGTTTTCTTTTAAATGAAACTTATTTTTATTCCGTAGCATTTTGTTTCACTTAAGGACAATGTTTTCTAGTATCTTCTGGATATTTATACAAAGATTTTAAAGGTATTATTTAAAGATGATATAGCAGCGATTTCAACCAAAGTGCAAATAATATATAACATAAATGATATAAATGTGAATTGTAAATGATATAAACGTGTAATATAAATCATCCTTTAATGAGTTTATATTTCTTTTTGTAAACCAAATAAAACATTCATATATTATTTCACAAATTCCTTTCTGCGAAAATGTTTAATGCACAATCTTTATTTCTTACACAATGACGCCTCATTTTTTTAAAATAAAAAACAGCTGAAACGAAGCAAATTAAAATTTTTATTTACTGAATTGTATCGTGCTAAAGGGCTCTAACAGTCTCTTTATTTCATCTAAATCCAAGACACTGCCAACTCCTTCTTACTAATTAATTCTTCAACAATTTGCCCATCTCGAGTGGAGAAAGGAAGATTAGAGAAATTTATTCTAAACCATGTGGAATTCCTTTCTGTTTAACCGAATTACATTGTAATTACATCGAGACTTGATTTAACTCTTTAAGCAGAATGTACTTTACCTCGTTAAAGCGTTTCAATAATATTATTTGCTAGAATTTGTTCTCTAAAATAAGGAGAGTAATTGTTAGAAGGTATGATAAGTTAATCTGATTTCTGATTTGTTTGATGTGATTTAATTTGTTTTATTATTCAAAAGGTATTTCAGCATTGAGAGTGTTAAAAATAATAATATAATTGTTTTGTATAATATGGATAATAAGGCAGTGAATTTTAATTACTCAGAATTTCATTGCAGAAAGTGTTTTAAAAATAAATAGACTCATATGTCTCCAAGAAGAAAAATATTGAAAATACTGAATGATTATAATAAACTATCTCGATATATGAGTCCGTAACTATCATACCATTCAAAGGAGCGGAATAAAATTTTTGGTCAAAGTATTTAGAGATATGCGCTCAATATTCAAAAAAAAAAAGTTGAACTTAAACAGTTACAGTGACAAAATTTTCAAATGGCTTTTCAATTTTTCAACTTTTTTTCATTGGAATGTGTTCGTCATATCAAAAATAAACAAACAGCACTCGAACGGTATATCTGTCATTACCAGAAAGAAAAAAAGAAAACAACCAATATCAGCAGCGAAGCAACAGAATGCTGAAAGAAGCGCATTTCACAAATTTTCTACTTGGCCTTCTTCAACCACGTTGACACTTTTCAAGCGGGAGATAGTAGCTAGAACCAAACTACTTATTTATCCATTGTAACATCAACAGATCAGTTATTTTCAAGCTACACTTTCTATGTCTGACAATATACGCTCAAAATCTGAAAAGAAACAAGTTCTATGTTCTGTTTAAAATATCATTAATAATTGTTAAGATATGTACAAGATTCTGGTCTTTCTGGCAAGCTACATATGTACCATTTTCATAGATTTATTTATTTAATTTTCTTTCAGGCTCCAGTAATATAAGCTTAAAATGAACCCATAAAATTAACGTCGAAAGAGATCTATGAAACATATTTTTATTTGGTATGTGTTATCTAGAATTTTGTAAAATAAGCCATAAACCTTTTAAGTAGCCTTATTTTGTTTCGAATCGAGAATGTTTGGACACTCATACAATAAAAACAGCCATGAGGAAAAATCTTTTTTTATTAGTGCACTAAACAGTAGAAACTTTTTATTTCTTTCAGTCTCTGATTTATAATTTATTATTAAAAATATTTGGAAAGTCAGTGATCATTTTTCACTCAGAATCTTAACTAGACTCTTACAAATTAAAAATATAATTAGATTATTTGATAAAATGAAATTCCAGAAGTATCAGAGATGTATATTGTCAACGAGAATGTAAAATTGTTCACAATTTCAAAATTCTCAGCTCCAGGAGGACACTAGTTGCAGACAAATATTGTATTGTTACGAATCTGTACTGCTGCTTCCCAGTATAGTTGGTTCCACCATCGGAAAGAGTGCTTTACAGTCATCCGTACTGGACGGAGCTCGGTGTCGCATCGGAGGTTCCAGAGCTTGGCGACAAACTTGGCTACCATTTAGTGACTTGGCGACGAATTTGGCGACTTTGGCGCCAAAATAGATTATACCCGAAACATCGAGAATTTTCCCGATTCGTCCAGTAGGAACCGAATTACGCCTCGAACGTTCCTGATTGGTTGGGAGGCTTCTAGCCCCACCTCCTGAGACCTATAAAAGGAAGCAGTCCTGCCCCTGCCGAGGGTCTTGAACCAGAGAGTAGTCGAAAGTGACGGTGAAGAACTGGTCTTCCAGGGATAAGCGGAGCAGCGACGGAGTCAAGCTAGTGCTGAACTAAGCTGTGCTCTACTGTCTGCAGTAGAGAGTCTTGTTATATGCTGCTGTATATGATGTTATTGCTGCACGTCTCGGCTGAAGATAATCGTCTTCTGTACTGTATATAGGTGTCGTCCTTGTGCTGTCCTGTGTGTCTTCGTGTAAATAAACGTCGTTGTTTTTATTCTCTACTGTCGCCTGGTGATTGAGCGTTCTTCACACCATATAACCTTCCACTATCCAACCGAACCCCGGAAATTCCGTAACAGTATGATATTGATCTATATTCTCAATATTGTTTAATATCATATATCGCACAATGTCGAACAATATCGTGTGACAGGTAGAGCTACCTGGGGAACGGAGAGAAAAATACATTATAAATTATCAGCTTTATAAATATGAAAAAATAAAGTGTCATAAATATCCTTAATAAAATAATATTTTTAGGCCTCCTGCTTTCATATGAAATGAGAAAAAACGTTTGGTTCATATGGGAGATACATACATTCCTGATTTGTCCCTTACTCATAATTGTAATTAAGATACAGTATAATTTCACTATTATATGTGAATAAAATCATATTTAAAAACTGAATGAGTGTTTTGCAAACTTTAAAATCTAGGTCACATTTTTCTATTTATTTATAAATTGATATCGAATGTGATATGTTCCTTAATACTGAAAAACTTGCTGTAAATTGTGCAAAACTAGAGTCTAAGATTTGTAAAATATGCAGTCAAATTTTAAATATCATTTAATTCACATACAACGGTGGAACTATTTTGTATCTTAATTCAAATTGGGTGTAAGAGGCCATTCATAAAGATATTTATCTTTAATCAGTAATTATGAATAATTATGACTTTAGAATAGTTCCACCATTATGACTTACAGAATAGTTCCACCTTTGTATGTGAATAAAATGATATTTAAAAACTGAATGAGTATTTTACAAACTTTAAAATCTAGGTTCAAATTTTCTATTTATTACGAAATTAATGTCAAATATGATATTAATACTGAAAGTAAATTAAAATTATACAAAACTAGATTTAAAGATTTGTAAAATAGTCATTCAAGTTTTGAATATCATTTAATTCACATACAACGGTGGAACTATTGTGTATCTTAATTCAAATTAGATGTAAGAGGCAATTCATAAAGATATTTATTTTTAATCATTAATTATGAAAAATAATGACTTTAGCTTTAAAGTACTAAGCTTAATAACAAATCAACTTTCAGCAAAAAATTAAGTTTACAAAACATTAAAAATTAGTGTCATAAATGAATTGTTCAGTTACGAGTACAAATAATGTATTAAAGATAATGCCAGATAAAATATAAACAATTAATTGATGTTATATATTTATTAAATTCCTGTGATATTACCAGTTGACAAAAAGAAGTAAAAATAGATGAAGAAAAGGATATGAAAATCATTTCTTGAATATTACTTGTGTTTCATCAAATCATAAATGTCTCAGTCTCACACACATATATGAATTAAGGTTTCCGTCTAACCAAAGGTGGCAGCAAAATAAGAACAAATCAATCCTAAATGAATCCTGACGGATTAGTTAAGGAGCAAATTTCCTGTCATGTAACTTCTGTTCAATATTATACGGTATTAGCCTTGTTTTCTTTCCAGTCATAAATCCAGTTCGTATGCCTCGGAGATTTTCTTGGAAACAGAATTTAATTTTCTGCTTACTGTAGGATAACTTTACTTGCATCGTAAATTTTGCTGTTTTGTTTCCGCCTCTTTAGGACACTGATTTTCTTCTCATGTAACGTCACTTTTTTATGAGCGTGTCTTTCGCATGTTATTTACGAGATTGCATAGTGTTCTACAAATTCAATAACACAGAATATTCCTAAGTAATTCCACATATTTTGTTGCCTTTTTTTGATACGGTACATCAGAGTATTTATGAAAGTCGTATAAACTTACTATTAAACTTACAACTGCTTTAAATCAAAAGCATATTCTGTTTCGGAAAACTATATTATTTGATTATTTGGCTGAAAATTTTATCTGTAGTTTGCAGTAAAATGACATTCCAGTTTTTTTAAACCAATCATTCTAGGAACAGGAAGAAGGCGAAGGATTTTGATTAAACTGATATTTTTATATCACTGCACTCAAATCGTTACATTTTTATCCTTTTTACTCAGTTTTTGCATTAAGCAATAAAAATTCTTTATATCATATGTAAAGTCGTTTAGAAATTCTTGACATTTAACACTGAGCGTTTTATTTGAACATTTGATTTTCAATAATACTGTGTTTAATCAATAATACTAGATATTGGACAAAAAAGGGCAAAACATTTTGATTCTAATAATTTTTTTATTACTTTGCATTAAATCCCTTACCTTTATGTTATTTTAAGCAAACTTCTACAAAATTTAAAAATGTGGAATAAATCTCATAAAATTGTTTATGAATTTTTTAATTTGTTTTTGAAATTTTAATTTCATCTATTTTGGATTAATATTTAATGTATCCAATGGCGTAATTCAAACCATTGATGTTGCAGTATTAGTAAAGCCTTGTTCACTAAAAAAATTGTCACAAAATCCAAATAAATAATGTTGAGGCATAAATGAAAATCAGATTTTTTAAAATTTTTCTCTCAAAATTAAATAACTGATTTCTTTTATTCTTTATTTCTTTTAAAACTTTTTTTAAATTTTTTATCGAGGTTTTAAACGTTATATAGTATCGAAAACGCTAATGAATGCAATTTTTTTCGACTTCAATTTAGATGCATAAATGATCAAATAAAATAAACACAAATTTTACATTTATGGATATATTTATAAATACATTACTCACCATCAACGCAAAATAAAATAAAATAATTATTAATAAAGAGTTAATTTTTTTTACAATTTTAAACAAACTATAATTATGAGATCAAATAATTCACATGATCAAAAAATAGTTTAAATTAATAAAAACGTTTAAATTTTAATCAAATGAATTAAACATTTTTAATTTTATAGATAGCATCAATTTTTTTCATAGAATCTTGGAATAAGTCAAACAGTAAAAGTCTGATTTATTTTTACATTCTAGAATTATTGGGTAAATTAATAAATAAAAGACAAAAATCTTAAAACATAAGAAAAGGAAAAATTATCATCTAAATGGGGAAAAAACTTTCGGGGCACTCTTTATGTAGTGATGGAAACCATTGTGAAATTCATCATGCAAAATTGATGCAAAATTCTTCTGGGAATTTAATACTGTTACGAAACTGTGATGCTGCTTCCCAGCATAGTTGGTTCCATAGAAGGTCCCAGAGCTTGGCGACAAACGTGGCGATCATTTGGCGACTTGGCGACGAATTTGGCGACTTTGGCGCCAAAATAGAAACATCGAGAATTTTCCAGTACCGTCCAGTAGGAACCGAGTGACGCCTCGAACGTTCCTGATTGGTTGTTAGGCTTCTATCCCCTCCTCCTGAGACCTATAAAAGGAAGCAGTCCTGCCGCTGCCGGGTGGTCAAAGGCAAAATTAACGAGCTGAAACTGTTCATTAATAAGCATAGCCCCGATCTCATTTTATTACAAGAAACCCACCTGAGACCCGGACAAAAAATCCACGTTGCAAATTATGCAGGATACTACCAGTATAGGTTAAATCAGGACGACCACAGAGCGAGCGGAGGAACGGCAATTTTAGTGAAAAATATCATACCCCATTATCAAGTAAACCCTCTAACTCTGCATCATGTTGAAGCGACATTAGTTGCTATTACCGCCAGAAATAGTGATCCCATAACTTTCATCTCAACCTACGTTCCCCCAAGTGCCGACCACAATTTATTCATTTTCGATATCGAAAACCTGCTACAAATCAGCCCAAACCCCATCATCTGCGGTGATTTTAACGCGCACCATATCTCCTGGAATTGTACCCAAAATAACCCCAAAGGAACTGCCCTAAGGAATTTCATCGATAGTGCAGGGCTTGAAGTCCTGGCGCCTAGCGAACCTACCCGTTATGGACCAAATTCCGCGTCAACAATAGACCTCACCATAATTAAAGATTTCCTCTTCCCATATTACATCCAATCCCTACCTGAAATGAGTTCCGACCATAATCCGATAGCCCTCACCTTCTACTTTAACTATTCACTACCCGAAACTAACTCCAAAACGAGAGTAAATTGGAAAAATTTTGTTAATGATCTCAGGAAGTCGCACTTCCAAGTAAACAACCTTAATCACCCAGAAGGGATAAACAAACTTGCCGAGGAAATCGAAAACGCAATAGTGACCAGCAAAAATATTAACTCCCTCCCCATTAAAAATAACCAGCCGTACATAAACCCCCAATTAAAAAATTTAAATGCAGAAAGGAACAAAATAAGGAAATTATACCAACTAAATAGATCCCCCGCGACGAAAGCAGAGCTTAATAGACTCAACAAGCTAATAAATAAATTAGACAATGATCTGAAAACCAGGGAGCTATCCGAAAAGTTAGCCAGACTGAACAACGAGAACGGTGAGCTGTGGGCCTTTGTGAGACCCTTCAAGAAGAAAAAACACCACATTCCGACCCTTAATGGTCCGGCTAGTATTGCACAAACCGACCTCGAAAAAGCAAACTGCCTAGCGAACAGCTTGGAGACCCAATTTAATCTAAACAATTTAAGCCATGAGGGAACCGAAATCGAGGTCGAAGAAACTTTAAGTCACTACCGCGACACCCAGATGGCGCCACTGAAACAAACATGCCCCATATCTGAACTCCCGTTACCATCTGAAATAATTGAAAACATCCAAAAACTTAATGTAAACAAAGCCCTCGGAATTGATAACATCTCCAATAAAATTATTAAGAAACTACCACTAAACATTATCATGATTTTTACCCTGTTAATACAAAAGATTTTGGAAGTAGGCCACTTCCCAACAAGATGGAAGACAGCAACGGTGGTTCCTATTTTTAAGCCAGGAAAGGACCCCACAGACCCAACCAGCTATAGACCAATTTCACTACTTTCAACCTTAAGCAAAATTGCTGAAAGTATCATACTCAAGAGGCTGAACACACACCTAATAGAAAACAACACCCTGCTCCCAGAGCAATTTGGTTTTAGACCTAATCTCTCCACTACACACCAACTTGTCAGAGTAGTAGAGTACATAACAGAAGGATTTACTAATAAACAAAAGACAGGTGCTGTCTTCCTGGATATACAAAAAGCATTCGATCGAGTGTGGATAGATGGACTAATTTACAAGATGATCCAAAATCGGGTTCCAGGCTACCTGATTAACATCTTAGAGTCCTATCTCACTGGCAGATCCTTTAAAGTCAGGGTACAACATGAATACTCAGACACGAAACTTATAAATGCAGGAGTACCACAGGGCTCCAAGTTAGGCCCAGTACTCTTCTCACTGTACATAAACGACATGCCTAAACAGTTTGACACTATGCTATGTTTATTCGCAGACGACACAGCGATACTAGCCAGAAATAAAAACGTAAACTATGTACACATCGCCCTCAATAGACATCTCAAAATTTTAGAGGACTGGTTCCAAAAATGGAAGGTAGAAATAAATGCAAATAAAACTGAAGCAGTACTGTTTCACAAGGGCCAGCAACAACCGAACTTTCCCAAAGTTAAAATTAAAAACAGCCTAGTGCCGTGGTCTCAGGAGGCTAAATATTTAGGACTAATTCTTGACTGTAAACTAACTTGGAAAAAACACTTTTTATCTATTAAAGACAAGTTCCGAGCTTTATCCCGTAAATTTTATCTCTTGAGCATAATTTCAGGGGATTTTCGGGTCACGAGGAATCATTTTTAGACAATGTCTGTTTTTACTCACAGAAAAAATCCCTTTCTTTGAATCCCTGCCTGAGGGTGACCCTTGAAAAAGTCTTCAGGCCGAATTCTTTTTTTATATTTTTTATAATTTTTTTGGTTTAATTTTTTTTTATTTTTTGTTTTTCCTATTAACTTGATTCTAATACTTTTGTATATATATATATATATATATATATATATATATATATATGTGTGTGTGTGTGTGTGTGTGTGTGTGTGTGTGTGTGTGTGTGTGTGTGTGAATGCGCTTTTTTTAAATATTAAGAATTACTTAAAGTAAATTAACAATTTAACCCTTAACTGCGGAGGTGAAATTTTAGGACTTAACTGGGGAGGTGCGGTTTACGAGACCGCATTTCATTTACACTCAAATTAAATTTTCTAATGAATGTATTAGTATGAAAAACTGCCAATATATTTTGCAGATATTTTTCTTGACATATAGATCTGTTTTAGAACTTTTTCAAAATATATTATCATTGAAAAAAGCAAATGTGGTGGAACATGCATTTTCTTCTCAAATGACATGTTACAATAAATAATATTCTTGAAAAAACATATTACTTTTTACTTTTTAAATCATATTTAATTTTACAGTATATGAAGGTATATAGAAGACAATATTATGTAAAATAACAATTATATGAAAAATAAAAAACATCGCAATGGATAAAATTGGCCCTTTTTTTTATCGGCTTGTGTGACTTACATAGCACAGTTTTCATGGGCATTTTAAACATACAAATTAAGAACTAGTATAAAAATCAACCTATAAATTCTGTACATATATATCTTGTTATATTAATATATATTATAAATTTTTCAAAATACATTATCACTAGAAAAATTAATTATGTTTGAACATACATATCAAAATCAGTTGAATGCGAACTTTCATCGAAAAACTCTTCTGTACAATGATCCTTATCACTCAAATCACTTTCTGCTTCATTTAAAAGTGTCTGGAGCACTGCTTCATAGTAGGATCAGTAAACTGGATGATATTTCGGGGACCAAGTTTTAGCGTCATCTGCTAAGCCTTGTTTATCACTGGGACACTAACAGGGAGATGCGGTCTTAGAGACCGCTCTAAAAGAAATAACCGAATTATTTTAAAAAGCATCTGCTGAAATCGGTTGAAAAAGTGCACGTGTATACAAGGTCATAAAACAGGAAGCTACAGGGTCAATCCATTCAATTGAGCTAAAAATAGAATACGGGTGATAGAAAATCCATCGCTGGCGGTCTCACAGACCGCACGTTACCAGTTAAGGGTTAATGATGATTTCAACTAATATGACACTTATTTTTGCATGGAAAAATAAAAACATTTTCTCTTAATACAAAAGTCATAACTTATTTTTAAAAAAATATAAAGTATAAAATGGGTATGAATTTCTGTACCCAGGCCTATGGATGCACTACATAAGGAAGTTGGCAAGCCTTATGTCTAAGCGTGTGTTCCAGTGATATATCAGACTTGCTATATTCTGATAGATGAATTCTCTTATTTCTAGGTCCTCTTTCTTGGTCATACCCTTTTGTACCCCAGATGTATATGTAACAGTGTCTCTATTATTATTTTTTTAAAAAGCCTGAATTGTTTATACGAATATTTTTTTTTTAATTCTTATATAGGATTTAGAAAAGCCAATTAATTAAGCCAATTGAAAATGAATAACTTTTATTTAGAACTAGATTGCCAACAAATAATAAATTTTTCTCCCATTTTGGCTTTACAATTCTCAAAACATAAGAATCAAGATTCAATCATTAAAAGTATCTGACACTATCAACTTTCGAAATATCGAGAAAAGATACCATCCTACTTCAAATTTTCCTGAATCAAAATAATTCTTACTCATTGAATATTGATAGAATTAGATTTTTTTCAATTAAATTTTAATTAAGTCATTATTAATACTAAATATTAATTTCTGTGCTATTCAATTTCATACAAAAAATTGGAATGAAGACAAATTATCCCAATGATCTAAATCAGTCGCATAAAGAATAACTTTATAAAGGAAGCATTTTAATATTTTAACTTTTTGCTTAATGAAAAGACCAAATCAATTTTGTGGTTGGAGAAAAAGAAACTAAAGAACCCAAACTATAATCGTTCATTCATTTCTTTCAGACCGAGTTAGAAGTTAATTGAAGTAATAATTTTATTTTTCATTTTTAATTAATCTAAATATGTAATGCATTTACGTTTACTTACCGATAAAAAAATTTCCATTAAGTTTGCATACTTCAAAGCAATTTTAATCAAAGTTTTAATAATGAAAAGTAAAAATTTTGATTGAAGTTCAATTAAATAAAGTAAATGTAAAATAAATAAATAAATAAATTCCATATTTTGAAGCAGAACTTAAGTACATCTGGCAACTATAAAGAAAGGTTTTCTTTTCTTACGAATCAAGCAGGTTCAATTGTTAATTATTTTAAGTTCTTCATTTTATAAATCGCTGTTTGAAAAAGTTATTGCAGCTTTTAAATGGTTTTCACTAAGAAAAAAAAAACCCACATCGTTCAAATAAATGTCGTGTTTTTAAATTCTGAAGAAAATTATTCTGCCTTTTCTCAAAGATCTTTCTCCGTAAAACACATAATCCTTCTAAGGAAAGTGAATTTTCAATACTTCATTTTTATAAAAGAAATTATTTTAATCCACATATTAATACATAACATTTCAAATATTTTTCAAGCGAAGTATATGTACATATCCAAAAGTAAATAAAACGAAATCAATTTGAAGATTTTTATTTGTCTAGAATTTTATTTACTTTAATGTAAAAACTATGTTTTAAGCTACGTTTAAATATTAACATATTTGTTATTAAACAAAATAGGAAAATAAAATGGCTTAAAATTTTACAAAAGCATTATTTTAGTAATTTGCTATTAAAAATACTTCCTTTTACTTCAATACCTTATAATTCTCACTTTTTACTATATTGACGTGCAATAAATAGTACGTGAACTTAGATTTTTAAATTCATTAAAGATGTTGTTGGTTGTACAAAACCAAAACATAAATAGTTAATTTATTAATTAAAAATCACGTCTTTTTTTAAATTAATCTTTTTTTAAAGTAAAAAACTCTCATCGCAAAGAAATCTAGCACAACAAGAAAAGAACAAATATTTGAATTTAACATTTTGTCTTTACCAACGTGGATAAGTCAAGCTACAAATTTTATAATTAAATATAACAAGATTTTATTAATATAACTTTATAACTATATATTATAACTATATAAAAACATGATTTTATCAATGTACTATGAAAAACGATTTGTTTTTATTTCAATTATCTTATGTTTCACATTTTTTAATAAATTGAATTAATATGAAAAATACGTAATCGTAAAATCAATTTTTATCAAATTCACTAAAGATGCTGATGATTGTACAGAAGCAAAACATAAATAATTAATTTATTAACTAAAAATCGTCTTAAATTTTAAATAAAATATCAGAAGAAGAGAAAGCTAGCGCAACAAGAAAAGAAATAAAATTTGATTTTAAAATTTCGTCATTACAAACTTGGATAAGTGAACTTAAAAAGTTTTATAAATCTGTCAAAATACTGACAATATTTACAATTTTTTCGAACTTCCTCGGTGATAATTATGATCAAAGATAACTGATATCCTTTATGTCTGGCACGATCTGTAAATTTAAAAAATGTTAGCTTCCTCTATGAGGGTTAGTAGTTCCTAGTTCAGTACATATTGAGTAAAATGAATATCCAATCTATATGGTTATAGTTATTTGTATGGTTGATGAATATAAAATAGTATAAATACAGATGTGACAAACTAAATATTTTTATCCAGTATAAGCATATAATTCACGAGTAAATAACATTATTACCTTTAAAAAACTGGATTTTGATTAAATTACTTTCAATTGTTTACTATAGTTTCATTTAATATTACGTATTTGATATCTATTTTTCTACATTATTTTTCTAACAAAAATATGCTTTGATAAAAACAATTAATAACTGTGTTTCGGAAATGCAATGCATACCTTCTCAAACGAAATTCAGAGCCCTTCGCTTCGGAATGAAATCGAAAAGATCCCGTGAAGGCAATTTATCAAAACTAAAGTTTGAAACTTTTTTTCAAGAATCGTGACATTATTGCTGAAAAGATCACATTTGATACAATATTGCTTACTAATGGGCAGCACGTGACACTTCGGAATTTAGAACTGCTATTTATTTTATATTTTTCGAGCTGACTTATGGTGATCGATCACTTCAAAATTGCAAATTCTTAGGCACAGAAATATGATGAATTAAGTTGGGAAAAACATTTTATGAAATCCACTTAGAAAGCTGGATACATATAAAATTAGGTATCTACCTGATGGAAAAAGAAAAAAATTGTCGAGAAAAGATAGGAAAAACTAGAAAACTTGAGTCTGTTTTCATACCTACGGGAACAAAAATGAAATTATACATGATATAAAAAGCTAAACTATTTAATTTGTATTATCAAATTGTTCACAAATACAAAAAAAGTCTTAGTAAACAATTCATCTCAATCTATAAAATAGTTAATTTTTTTATTGACTTTGAAACTACGCTTTTATTGTGCAGACACAGCATGTCGCTAGCAAATAACGTGACGGTTCCAGAGAATTTAATTTCAAGTAAAAAAAATGTAATGAGAAATATTTAAATATCATTTTTTTTTTTTACTTTATTGATAATGAAAAAGTGTTTCTTTAAATTCTAAATTTCTGAGACATCTTATTTAGAAATTGATATTATATTGCTTACAATGGTGAATTGGAATATAAATATTGTTTTCAAAATGATTGCCTTCATATTCCATACTGCAAATTCATTATTTCCGTTTCGCATACATATATTTAAGCTCTCGCACAAACTTTTAAGTAAACATATTATAATGTATTTGAAATTAATAATAAGTTATTAAAATATTTATATTGGAAGCAATTTTATGTCTTTTTGTATTATAATGATTTATAGAAAAATTTTGCATTGGTATAGATATTTATATAATTCATTTCTTTATGAAAGCTTTAAAATTTGCTGTGCTGCTAATATTGATTATATTTAAGCAAACTCATATGCAAAATTTACATCGCAGTGTATTCAACAACTGAAAGATGCCAGAATAAAAAGACTTTTTTTTCCGAGACTGTATACTACATCTGGATAGATTCATAAGCTATTAGCCCAGCTGAGTCTAAACTAGAAAGGTAAGAGGTGTCACAATTTTAATCATTGAATTAGAAAAGTAAGAAGTGTCACTGTTTTACTTATTAATTTAGAAACATAATAAAAGTCACTATTTTATTTATTAATTTAGAGATGTAATAAATGTCATTATTTTACTTATTAATTTAGAAATGGAAAAAGTGTCTCTATTTTATTTATTTAAAAATGAAATAAGTGTCTCTACATTACCTATTGATTTAGAAAGGTAATCAATATCACTATTTTACTTATTGATTTAAAAAGATAATAAATGTCAACAAACGGGATAAAAATAGTAAGTACAATTAATTCAAGAAAATGAGATAAGTAGCAAATATTTTATTTATTGTATAAAAAATTAAATATAATTCCGAAGGAAATATTTATCAAAAAGCAAAAATCAGGATTTATAAAAATAAAATTTAAGGTGTCAAACTCAAATTCATTCTAATTTTACTTATGAATAATTCTTTTCAGTCATTCAAACGAAATGTTTTGGATAAATTCTCATGGTTGGATATTTTCAATATAATATTGAATTGAAATCATATAAAATAAGGAATGTTCATACTGTTTTTTAATTAAATTAAAGCTTTAATTACATGAAGACATTTAACCCTTCGAAATTCTGAGCCAAATGCAAATTTCGATTCTTGAGGAATGAATAATGAAACCTTTCAAGAACTCATTCACAAATGAAAACCAAAACAAAGATAAAAGCTTAGAAATTGGATGAAGATTATTTCCAATACACCATATGACAGAAGGTAAAACATATATGTCAGGTAATAAGTTACCTATTGGATATAATCTGGAAAAATTATTATTGAAAAGGATTCAAAAGATGATTTAGGCTTATTTTCTATTCAAATATATGATTAGAAGAAATAAACCCGACAATTTTGGAGTAACTTCAAAAATTAAGTATTATTGACCGGAAAAAATAATAGGAATAACAGAAATATAGAATGTTTTTTTTAAAGTAATAAGTTTGAAATTTCTAAGAAGACAGTTTGAGAAAGCAAAGTTGAAATTTATGTATTTACTGGTTGCAAACGAAAATTAATTATCAAAAGAGTTACGAGCAAATTGAGAGTTACGGCTGTTTCATAATTGAGACAGTGATAAATAAACATTTATTTCAAATAATTTAATCTGTAAAGCTATAAATGTTTTAGATTACTTACTAACTTTGCAATTAACCCAAAAGATTAATCCAAATTATCTGAAAGACAACTGAACAAAAGTTTTTAAAAGGTATTCGAAACAATTATAGCATTTCGAGATTTCAGATATTTATGAAAAGTCTGTGTTAAACGCGGACAATTTATATGAATAACCGGAAAGCATAAAATCACAAATTTAATTTTACAACTATTGCCGTAATGATAATTCACTATAAATTTGAAATTTGTGCACAGAATTTTTTCCACCTAGCTTTTTTCGTTTTACAATTTTTATGTAAACTAATACTCGGACAGCAGGACATACAGATTTCTTCTGAATATATTTCGCTCAAAATTTGATAAAAATCTCTAAAATTTGTGTAAACCCTATATACCAAATTTCATCCGTCTAGATCAAAGTTCCTTTAGGTTATCTTTGTCACAGACAGCCAGACAGACATAATGTCAACATTATATTTATGTTCTGAAAGTGGAGATTTGTCAAAATTTCGAATTCGAAATTTTGACGATTCCGAGACTTTCGTATATGAGATAATGTACGAAATAAAACTTCGTATATGAGAAACTAATAAAAATATAAAATTATTCAGTTTTTTCTTTCAATTTTTTTCATAGCATTTCTTTATTTAACGACCAGAATATAGAATAATTCTTCGCTTCATTTAACGAATATTTTTGTGTTAAATTAAAGAAAAATAGAAATTTTTATGTAATGATTATTTATGAAGAGGGAATTTAATCATAGTTTTTTTTAAATAGAATGAAAATACATCGTCTTTTCTGCATATTATTTACCATTTTAATTATTAACATCCACATCAGTCTTCACAGTCTCCACAGGCAACAAATTATTAATTTTTTATCATTACCACAATCTAACATAAAAGAAAACAAACATAATTTATGCAATTTACCTCTTTTGTGTTTTTGAATAATAATTTTAACTAAATAAATCATAAAAGAGAGCATATAAATGGGATGGCTTAAGACAATGTTACTGCGTCGAATAACAATCCTCTGAGAATTGCTTACAAAAGAATTAAAAAATAGGCTACAGATTTATAAAGCATCCCCTCGATCATTTTTTAGGGGGAAATTGTTTCTTGGAATATTATTAAATTAGATTATCCGATTTCTGCTATATGATGTAATAAAATATATGTATATTAATATTTTCATATTTGTTATAGTTATTAAAATAAGACTTTATTTACACGTAATAATTGAAAGTACTCTTGATATGTTTTTAATAGTATTATCAGGGAAATTACGTTCAGTGAATGTATGATGAGAAGTTTAGTGAGTTCCAGAATGTAACAAGATGCTTTGTTCCGTAAGAAAACATGAAACACAGATATCAAGACTGTCAAAGCGGTATTAAGACTGCGCTTTCAGAAATTAACTGCACACATGCAAATTGCAAATCTTTAATTAGATGATATCATTGCACTAATTAAAAAAATATGCAATGTTCAGACAATTCGTTTCGTGATCGACATTCCGAACAGAAAATCTACTTACTGTTCGTTTCTGTATCCCGAGGTCACCGCTTTTCGACGATTCTGTTTCGCTAAAGGGTGAGTCGCGGAAGAATAAACGCGTTTCCAGAATTCTTCTTTCTTTGATTTGATTTCTGCCGTCTTGGGAATACTTTTTCGTTCAGACCCCCCACACACACATATATGTGAATATCTTGTTGTTTTTCACCATTTTATTTTATTTTAATCCAAAATTGCGTATTGATTGCATATGACAAGTTCAAGTGGCAAAAAAAAAAAAAAAAAAAAAAAAAAAATCTTAAGTAGTGATATGATAATTTAGTGATATTAGGTTTTATATAATATCGTAAAATATGACCGAGATTATCTTACTTTTGTTAATTTTAAAATGTTCTAAAAAATTCAATAAGAAATTTAAAAAAAAGTGTTTTAACTTGAAAAAAATTATTATTATTATTATTTTTAAAAAATCGAATATTTAAATTTTATGAACATAAATATTCAATTTATTAATTATTATTTAATGTGATCCCCCCTTTCAATAAATAAAAATTAATAAATTTTAATGCGAATTAGAATATCCCCCCCCCCAATATTACTAGCTATCTGCAAATTTTTCACTTTCTAAAACTACTAATAATCCGTGTCCACCTTATTGTTAAATGTAAAAATCTCATCCTTTCACCTTTCTGTCACCCCTATTGTGACTGAATAAACACATTCTGCCATATGCGCAAAATTCGAATCCTAATAGGTATAATAGATATCCTCGTGACCTAATAGATATATCGCCAAAATTCCTGCATTTCCAAGAATCTTTGCTTTTGTCATAAACTCAGTAATTTCGATGACTGTTCTAGAATGTTCTTTGTCCTATTGGAAAATTTATATATATAGAGAGAGGGAAAACAAGTGGAGAGAATCGAGTGAATACTCTCATTGGGGTATTGATATGTGCTGTGTAGGGATTGCAATACCGGACCAAAATTTCAATACCGGTATTCGGTATTTTTTAAATCTTAATACCTTTATACCGGTATTAGAAATTTTAGAAAAAGAAAGAAAACACAGGCGTTTCTTTATTTTATTTGCCAGTTTTGTTAGAGAGAGTAAATATCACAAAAAAAAAATTTATAACGTATAAATTATAACAGTATATAATCAAAAAAAAGTAAAGAAACATCTTATTTATTTAAATCACAAAAAAAAGTGTAAATACCACTATTCAGTCTGTGGTACTATTACAAATTTTTGAAATGTGATCTTAAAAAACATAATGCATCCATTGAACTGTCATTAAGCCTGAAAAGTAATTTTGTGTAAAAATGACCAGCTGTCGAAAACGCTCATTCGGCATCTTCGCTAGTTGGTGGTACTGTTAGCAATGTGCGATATACTTTTTCAAGTATTTACCTCTAAATCCCTCATCTTCAAGCAAATCTATTTCTCGTCGAATGGTTTTGGATATAGCTGATTTCTGTATTGTATTTTGGTTCGTTGAATTTTTTTTTATTTATCGGTAATTCTAATTTTTGTTCAAGAGACAATTCCTTTTCACTATCGACAGTAGTGACATCATAATCTTCGATAATTGAACCGAATTCTTCTGAATGTGGATACGTTTGTGGGTAAAAAAATTTAAGAAAATTTACACTAAACTTAATCAGATTTGAATTGGTTATTTTCTTTTCTTCTTTTTCATTTTTAAAATCATTATAATTATGTAAATACCATAAGACATTTTCTACTTCGGTAACTTCTTCAACAATTACATTGGCATTATTTTCATTGTCACTATCACTCTCACCTTTTTCAAAGTTGGAATCCGAAATTTCTATATCCACAGTATTTGGATTCTTCTGTTCTTTATTTTTTTGATATAATACATCTATTACTCCTAATTGAATTCCATGTGCATAGCACAACTGCTGATTTGCACCAATCAACTTTCCAACTTTTTTCATAATTGTTGTCCCATCAGTCGTTATGGATACAATATTTTCTTTCAGGGATAATCCATGTTTCGCTAATTTAGATTTGAGCAATTAATTAAGCCATTCATTAGCTAATTAATTTCCCCTGTTAGTGAGACATAAAAATAAAAACTTATACTATTGTGCTATGTTCGCGATACATGAACATATAGTGGAGACAATTTTAAAAATTTCTAGTAAATACCGAAAAACCGGTATTTAAACTTGTGAATACCGGTATTACAAAATTGTACAAATGGCTCGAAATACTGGTATTCGGTATCCCGGTATACCGGTATTGCAATCCCTAGTGCTGTGCTTTTATTTTATTAATAAATAAATTTTGAGGACTGCTTTAATGTGCAGGATTTTTCTTCTTTTTTTGTATAGAACTGCATGCGCGTAGGGACGGGGTGAATCTTTAACAGAAAACCAATTGGAAAGGTCTCTCCGAAGCTTTCTCGCTACTAGAACAATAATTACAAAGAATAGGCCATGTACATGAATCTAGCTTTTTCACGGAATAAATTGTCCTATTTTTGGCATTTTTCTTGTGGTGTTTAATCCCTGGCATGCGGTTAATGCACGAGTACCAAAATTGAAGATAAACAGATTGAAACCAATATTAGGTATAGAAATTACAATTGAAGTTACAAGGGTCACACACCAAATTTCATTTATTTCATTGTGTCTTTAGTTAGTTTACAGAAGGACAAATGGTCAATCTTTTAGGAAATTTGTTTAAAACTTGATGCGGGGGCAGCATCTAAAATACGGATTTACCTTTTAATTATTACATTTGACCATTAATATATATATATATATATATGTGTGTGTGTGTGTGTGTCCTTAATTTAAATCAGAATTAATTCTCAAATTTGTATCTTAATTTAGCCCACAGTAACTTCATTCTAAATTATTCTCTTATTTCCTAATCTCATTCTGCTTTTTCTATTTAATTAACGCATCAAAAGTGGGAATGCTTTTGTCAGTGATTCCCATGCTCCACGTCAAGGGATAGAAAATTGTCCAGCAAGCATATATATATATATATATATATATATATATATATATATGAAAACATTTCTTTGAAAAATTATGTTCACGGATAAACAGACAGAATTCCAGGAATTCTTAATATATTTTTGAAGATAGAAATAAGTATGAAATCTAAATATTTGTCGAAATTCGAGTTCGATTTTATTTTAATGATTATGTTACTATTTTGAACTTATATACGAAAAAATAAAATTCAGCCATAAAACAATTAAAAGCAACGTTTAATTAGAATATAGTTCCACATTGCTTCTTTACAGAAATTACTTTTCATATCTAAAAGTAAACTTTAATGTTCCATTGGATCGTAAGTACATAAAAATTAGAAAATATATAGATATTTTTTCGAAAAACAACTTTTTAAGCACTGCATAATTTGATAATATTAAAACCTTCCTATAATCTGCTAAAATTAAATATTTTGAATGGTATTTTTAGCAGGTAATCCATGTTATAAAAACAAAAACAGATGCTCCTTTGATACAAACTTCAAAAGTCCAATTTTTAAAGAGAGATATTTTAAAATAAAAACACCAAAAGGGTTAGTAATCCCCTGCCATTAACTTTCATTAAAGACATTTTATTCACTTTTTGAATTATGCTATGCCAAAAACAAAACAAAAAAAACCCAGCTAAACTAACTGTAAAGTCATTGTTTATGTTTTTTATTGTAATCTGATTTAATAAAATAAAAAAAAAGATTTTACAAAATAAAAAGATCGTTGAATGAGCCATTGCTTCTTCCCCCGGTAAAGCGTACGAAAACATATTCACCTCTGTTTTTGCTATGAATTCGAAACTAAATCTAGAATTTTTTCCTGTGAAAATCAGATATTCTGTTGTGCAGAATCCCTTGAATGAGATTTTAAAAAAATCTTGTTTGTTTAGGAATGTAATTCCGTGGGAATTCTTTCAATTTAATCACAAATCCTCAAAGGAGATTGAACATAGTTCACTGATTGTTTGCAGCGAGTCAACACGGCTTGTTTGAACAGTTATACACATCTAATTTTATAAAAGGTGATGTATGAAGAAGAAATTTATGTCTGATAAAGTATAATTTTCAAAACATTTACTTTAATTAAGACGATTTTATCGCATTTAATTATTTTATAAATCTCTTCGGTAAATATTAAGAGCACAAATATGATATCCCCCTTCTTTAAGTTGAAAAAAATGACTTATTTGTTATAAAAATTAACGATAGATTTATTCAAATATGTTCCTTTTGTAAATCTTTAACATTTATCTATCTTTCAGGTGATAAACGAATTTTGTGAAGAAAGATTTCTGAAAGATCTAATGGTTTGGATTCAATCTAGTTATCAAACCAATTTTTGATTTTTGCTGGATAATTTTGCCTTCTTTCCTCTGTTATTTTAAAATTAATCAACAACTACATTATTTATTTGACATATAATAAAGAATGATATATTGAGAGAAACGTTTTGGTAATTTTTTCAAGAATGAAAATATTGAGACTATCTTTTTATAAAGCAAACTAAAGTTTAAAATTTTTGAAAAGCAAAACAAAAGTATGCTTTGAAAGATTGAACAATGTGTTATCATGTAAAAAATACGAAAACTTGCCAAAATGACAAGCATGTTAGAATCATTTGGATTAGCTGTTAGAAGTTCCAGAAATTTATATACGTTTGGAAAATTGTAAGCATACTTAATAGAATCACAATAATGCAATGAAGTTAATACGAAAGTGACTTTTAACATTTTATGTCGAAATTTCAATCGATTTTTATTTTTGAATTCTTTTTCTAGAAAATGCACTTTATACGGAATGAAGCAAATAATAATCTAAAGGAGATGAATATGTAGAATTGAGAAAGACATCTAGACAAAATATTTCTAAGTTCCTAAGTTCGAATTTCTTTTCTTTTTCTGGCATTATATGAGCGAACATTGTCGTGTTGGAACACGAACTTTGTCATATTCATTTTTCCTTTAATGATCTATTTTTCAAATTGATCAGCTCTTTCTAACTATTAAAGATTTCATCAAGTACTTCTTCCATGTATCTTCATTTTGTTGTTGTTGTTTATCATGTTCTTTGCCAAATGTTTTGAAATCTTTTTTAAATCACTGAAGCCACTCTCTGAAAGTTGTATTCAGTGGAGCATGTTCATCATAAATATCTAACATGAACCAATAGGATTTTTCTGCTTTCTGTACAATGAAATAATGTGACATATCTTTCCTCAAATGCTCCTTATTTGGCACAAAACTCGACATGATTCCTTAGCAAAAAAATGTTTTTTTACATATTAGCCAATAATCACATACTGATATTTGATGGTGGTTACCAGATCTTTCAAACACAACTTTCTCAATTTATTTACATTCAAACTGAACTAAAACTAATAACATCATTTGTTAAAAATAGTCACAGTCCTAATATACATCCAATATTGTGCAAATTTTAAAGCAATTGTTATTCAAGAAATAATGAGTTTTTTCTATCAACAATATCCATATAAATTTTCACTTATCTAGTTCATTTCGAACGAATTTTTACTATTCCTAATTTAAAATCTCCTTGGCATCTTTCTGTTCAATATTTCTCGTCTGCATCTATGTATCACAACCTTGCAATTGCATAGTGACTCGAAGGCATTAAGCATTGAAATTGATATTTCTAAAAAGCGGTTTTGTAAGTCAGAATTAATATCTCACAAGATAAAATTTCTTTATGTCGTTTTTCTGAATGTTACTAAACAAAATTGAAAAAAGAGACAGAAATATTTTCATAATTATACATTCTTTTATAATTCAGAGCATTTTTTTTTTTTTATGTAGAACTATTAACTGGTTTTGAAAGAAAAATTACTAACTTTATGTATGCACGTGACTTCTAAAGTTGAAATTGGCAGACATATGGATAGTATTAATCATATGTTATATGATCATATAATCATATGATCATCATTAAAAAATAAAAGCTCTGATTGAAAATTTTCATCTATCTATAAAAGGGGATTTTATACTTTGACTAATAAAATCCTGAAATAAGTGTTCTCTTGTGAACATTTTTTTTTTGAATAAGTTATTCAAATGTTCTTTTGAGAATTATTTAAAGAAATTCGGGTCCTCAAATGAAACTTTATAGCATAAAATTGAAGCAAGAATTACAAAAAAAAATATTTTTTGTTCTTTACAACTAAGAAATACAGGAATTGCATTGAAGCTACTTTTTTTTCATAACAATTTTTTTATGTGATTGATTTCGAAATAATACTTACTTCCGATATTGTTTTAAGCTAGTATACACTGAAATTAAAACATTGGGCTTCAGTAGCCTGAACATATATTTCAGAGGAATCATTCAATCGGTTACATTTACTTTTCTATAAAAATATTACTGCGGCAATTCATTCAGAGTCAGTTTGTATATATATATATTTATTTAATTTTATAAAATTTATATTTAATTACTTAGAAATTATTCAATGAAGAATTACAGGCAATTTAATTTATTCTCAGGTCTTCATTTTTTTATACCTCACAGATAATTCTGATTCATAGAATACTTCCAACGACCCATTTCAAAGTTTTAAAAAATTCTAAATTATTTAAATTATGAATTACTTAATTTATATATGAACGTAATTTTGTTGAAATACATTTTTAGAGACATTAAAAATTTATTTCAACAAAATGTTTTTTTTTTTTTGCATTTTTTAAAAGTTCGTTGCTAACAATTTCATTATAATGCCATTATTAAACAATTAACTAGAATTTTGGATCTGTAAAGAGAGGATGTAGAATTTTGTTAGGATATTTATTACAAACTCTACCTTTTTTTATTATCGTCTGACTAAATACAACATTTATATGGAATAAAATATTTTGAAAAAAATAGATAGTAAAAAAAAACTTTAAAGCATTTTAACAGAATTAAGATTAAACATATTAATCGTTTTACAACTAATTGACTTTTCCTCCATATACAGTTCTTTTACTTCATAAACCTTATTTCCACAAGTACCTAACCTCAAAAGTTAAAATGATTTCCCACCTTAATACTCTGTAAGACATCTCATCTCACCTCTTTGTTATCGCGTTGCCTCTTCGAGAATAATTGATGATTAAAACACGCAATAAAGTAGAAAAGATAGGAGAATATGAACTGAGAAGTATGTAATGAAATGCACCCATTTCGTAATTGTTTATGTATCAAGCGCAGTTGCATTAGCGAAATAGCGAGGAATTACATCTAGAATTCATTTATACTGGTGATGAGTTTGAATAGAGTGCAGTTACCTCTTTTTAATGAGCATTTATTTGGTATCATTTCTCTCAAATGACGAGCAAAATGACTCCTGGTTTTTCCAGACATATATTTATTAATAGATGAAGTAAATGACAGTCAGAAATATTATCTAAATGCAAAAGCATTAAATTTTAACTAGATGGATAATACCGCAATATAAAATAATATTAATAAAATAATGTTAATAATGTTATAAAATAATGTTAGTTAGTTAAAATAATGTCTCTTAGAAAATAAACTTTAAAACAAAGGCAATTTAATAAAGTCGTAAATATAAATTAATAAAGTACTGAATAAATTGGTAAGAATCCGATATGTAGTTTAGGTTATCCTACTTGATTATCGCTTATCAAATATTTGGAATTGTTAAAATGGTATTGGATGATATATAGTTGAAAATTGAGTATGTCTAAGTGTTTAGATTAATATTTAAACAAATTATTTACTAATCATTTTTATTGAATTCGGACTTTTCAAAAGTATATTAATTCTTTTGTGTTTGAACAGAGAGTTTCTAAATTAAAATACAGAGATTGCAAAATTTTTTAGCACAAAAATCACAATTTTAGCTTAATACAACAAACGCATGCAGTCATGTATTCCACAGATATTTAGTAAGATGCTTCAAAATATGTTTCGTAATATTAGTGATAGGTCTGAAATCGGCAGGAATACATATTAAATTCGTATTGAAAGCACATGCTGACCAGAACTGAAAACTCAGTCTTTAGATTAATATTTAAATTAAGGATTTATAAATTATTTCCTTGAACTTGCATATTTTAAAAGTGTATTAAATTTTTTTTTGGTTTGAACAGAAAGTTTCGAAATTAAAATAGATAGATCGAAAAAATCTGTGCACAAAGTTTTGAAATTTTCAGCAGAAAAATCACCATTTTAAATCAAAACAATGAACACTTCTAGTCATCAGATTAATTCTGAAATCCTTCAAATTAGGGATGCTCTAACTATGAGCAAGGTTATAGATAGACTTCATATTGAAGACATCTTTTTAACATTTTACATGAGATTTTTAAATACTTCCTCTTTTCTTTATTATTGTAATTTTAAATAAATTATAAACATTAAGTTTTCTTTTTTTTTTAATCATCCAAAATAAGAAGCTTTTTCGGAACAGAAAAATAAAATTTTCTCTCAACTTATTTATTTAAAATATATAATTTTGCACGTTTGTAACATATATTAGTCATAAAGAAATCTGAGGATTATTAAAAGAGCGTACTATTATGCCAAGAAAAGGTGCTTTCTTTTAAGAACAGCTTGTTTAATTTACTTCGCAGTTTTTTTAAATACATAAATTCCAATTAAATTTAATGTTTTCCCTAAATGTCGCTTTTACCAATCCATTTGAAGCTGTACTTTTTTACCTGGATAAATTATTTTATAAATTGTTCACAACGTTAAAAATATATCAAAATGTGAAATTATTGCAATTTTATATTTAAAAACTGACTGTATCATACATAAACAAAATAATATTAAAAAATAGACTTAAGAAAGTCTATAAAATTCAACATTATTCTAAATTGCGAAATAGTTTCAAATTATCAAAATAATGTTTCATATTTTGCATATAAAAATCTTGGTTCTAGTTTCAGACAAAATATAAATAAATTAATTGTTGTTGCAAATTAAACATATAAAAGTGCAATTTTAAGCGCGTGTCTGTATGAAATGAAATAAATATGAAAGAAGATAAAAAAAAATGAAATCTACGTTCGCAAATTTCAAGTTATCATGTGAGAACATTATTATTTTTAAGTCATTATTTGTCTTAATTTATTTAAGTCATGAACCTGCTTAAACTGGCTTAAGACAATCACAAGACTTCTCTATCGATCTCTATCCCTCTCTTCATTTTCAATTTTTCAACTTTCATTTTTAGTTTTTCTAGTTGGCAAGCAAAGTTTTGAAGCTTCGCCGATTTTGCGATTAAAAAAAAGAACATCGTTGTTCTAAATATCTGCTTGCTTAATCTGATAATCTCGTGATTGTTTCAAAATGACTTAAATTAATAAAGACAATTCGTAAGAATTCAGAGAATGAATAATTTGGAAATCAAGACGTAACTTTAGTTGGCGATAAATCGCCAAATGTGACAACCTTCTGCATTATTTTCTAATAACTCTAAAAGCGAAAAATGGATGCCTCAATAGCGATAAATCGCCAATTTGTTGACTACGCATTTTGAGGCTTCAAGAATTTGTTGCCTAAATATTTTGAGGCTTCAAAAACCTCAAACCAAAACAACATCATGTCCTCATATTATAATATATCTTGCAATATCCTGTATTAGATCTCTAATAATCCAAATTTAATGGGAATTAAATTGGCACGAATATACAAATGTTAAATAGAGCTCATAAATTAAATAAAAAAATCGCTTGAAGTTAATAAAACTATTGAACATTTTTTAGTACATAAATATTATTTAAATTTCCTCGTTGTTAATTATATTGCTTTCATCCTTCATTTGAAATGGTAATTTAGCGGCACAAATCATTTTTAAGTACAGTTTAATGTAGAAAAACATTTGAACATTTTTAGTGATCAGAATTATTTTTTATTTAAAACTAACAATGATTTATATAATTTAGAAAGTATTGGAAAATGGACTTATGAAAGTGGTTAGAACTCAGCATTAGTCTGAATTTAATGGATTTCTTTCAGATAGCAGAAGGAAAAATTTCAACTTATAGAAAAAATATGAATTCATACTTTACGCATAAATGTTTTAGTACTAAATGAAACAAAAAAATAATATGGATCATTGTATTATTTTTCCATTAGAATTCAGATTATCTGAATTAAATCACACTGAGGAATACGAATGTTTCAAATCCGGTATATAGATATTCGTGGCATACATGTAAATAAAATTGAATCGAGTGATACTTGGAGTACATAATAATTCATGGAAGAATAACACATATAGGTAATTCAAGGGCACATTCAAGTGTTTTAGAACAAAATTATCCAATCATATATTATTAATATCCATCCATATTCATAAGCAATTAGCTAGAAATTTTTGCATTCACTTTTTTTCTTTAGCTCATCCGGGTGACATTTATGGTAAAAACATTTTTGTTAATTCTGGATTGTCTATACTTTTGTTATATTCCCCAACAATTTGGTAAGTGATTTAAAATTATTATATTTTTTGATACTCCAAAAAAAGCCAAACATTTAAGGAATACTCAAATGGAAATGGGACTGCAGTTATAGTGGTTCTATTTCAAGTGGTAAAGTTTGAAGATTCATCTGGTTCATTGATGTAAATATTAAGAAAAATCTGCTTAAATCTTAAGATAACATATTTCTGAACCGAAGAGTTTTATTTCCTCGATGAATCCCACGAACGAGAATTGCATATTTAAAAAAGGTGTGAGAGAACTGACACACGATTATTTGAATATTTCCACCTTTCAATCGCGAATATCATTCTATCAACAGATGTCTTTCCTTTCCCGAATGACTCGAGGAAAGCCAGCAAATCGCTACTTGCGAAATTCTACGAATCACTGGGCTGGAAAGTGTGTACACGAATTCAGAAATAATGTTTATGAAGCAGAAAAGATGAAATGAGTTTAGTTAACTCTGCATAGAGCAAACCACAGCGTTTCATCACAGACCTCACTAAAAAAATTCAACATTCAAAATTTCAATTGGCAAATTTTGCTAGTGAAAAACGTATCTACTGTCAAATGTCTACGGTCAGAATATATGCCAAATAATCCATAGCTTTCTAATGGTGCAGTGAGATTTAATTAATGAAAAAATCATGCCTAATCTAATAGTATTACTTCACTCACCATCAAATACTTGCTTTATATGACAAACACAAAAATACTAACAAACTGTAAGTGTTTCTTCTGCTGATCCATTTTTCTCTAAAAAATAGAATTTTTGTTTGCTTAGCTTGTTTGAAATGTTTTTGATTAAACGCATATTACTGCTACCAATTTCTACATTTTTTTACCTTCACCATTTTTCCATACATTTCTACTATAGAAATCAAATAATTCTAATTCGTGGATTAAATCAACGAAACTGAAGTTCTATTCTTTTTCTTTGGTCCAGAATTATAAAAAATATAGTACTTCTATAAACATTCGAAAGACGTTATAAGTTGTTATGAGACATTACTTTATATAAAAAAAATTCAGACCAAATTCTTCCGGAATTAATCCAAATTATATGAAGAATTAGAAAATAATACTTGATTTTTTTAAGAAAGTTTACAGGGGATTTATTTTTCAAAATAAATGTCGTATTTTTTTAAAGATGTATCCTGTATCTTTTAAAAGATGTATTCCCATTCTTTATGATATTGAGTTTTAAGTTAACATTCTAATAACTTTTATAACATCGTTAATTTTCATCTAATTAAGAAATTGTCATTAAAATTGAATCAAGCATTGTAATGGTCCAATACTTTTATAATTCGACTACTTGTAAGCGTCAAAATGCCGGAATATTAAATAATAGTGATAATTACATTGATAGTATTTGGTATTGCGGTGCCATAAAAGAAATCAGGGACCGTTTTAACCAGGATTTCTTTTATGAAACCGAAAATGAACCTGCCCCGCACTTGTGGCAACTAAAAACGGGAAGTATGCATCTGTTAAAAAATCGCTATTAATGTATTTCAAGGCATTAAAGGGAAAAAAACCCAGATGTCTGCATCGGACCTAATTTATAGAAGTACAAAATGACTTCGATTTTACTTACTACATTGACGACGTATCATGAGTGTTTTATTCTGTCAAAAGAACTATGAGAGATTCCGCCTGGGAATAGATTTGTTTATTTTCTAATCAATTTTTTAACAATCACATGACCTTCGTGTACAGCATATATATGAATTTTACAACTATTGTCATGGAAACAGTTTCTTCCTTTTTTTACAATATGTGAAGGAGTCATGAAGTTTTTCTGAAGCTCTATTTTTAGCTACACTCAAGTATCGGCAGTATGCATCTAATATTCCAACGACTTCAAGAGAGTAATTTTTTCACCATTTGAACTGAAAAATTTAGTACTCAAACTTTCTAAACCTAAAAAATATATATATTTTTTTTAATTTTAATGTTACTTTTGTGACCAGCTATTTAAATCACAGTTGAGCCTTAGACGTTCTAAGTATTTAAAATTGGGTCATCTCATTTATAGTGTGATATGGATGTATTCTGCAAAGCTTTAACAGCAGAAGATAAAAAACATCACTAGAACATTCTGCCATTAAAAGAAAATGTTATTCCACAATTATCATTTCTCAAATATTTTTCAGTTCATAAACATGTTTCCTGAGTACATCGTGCCTTCCATTAGCAAGAGAAATTGCGATAAACAATTATTTTCTACGCTTATTCCAAAGAAACATTATCAAGAAGGAAATAATGGAATATCTCTGTCACAACATGAGCAGTGTCATTGGCTGTCTTGTTCGAATTTAGCTTCCATTTGCATGTTTATAGCGTCGAGCATTAGCGGAATAAAACAAGGAGTTTGTAACATTTTAGTCACGTGACTGTGTTTAAACTAATCTTCAGTGACAGTAGTTTTTAGTTTTAATTTGTCAGATTGCAAAATGAATACAACTGTGTAAAGTGACATTTCTTTTGTATTAACAGTTTTATGTAAATATGAATTCTATTTTTTTTTAAATTCATTTTATGTATAACAGATGTCATGAAATTTTCGTTTTGTTACTTTTAATATAGGAAAGATTTTTTTGACGTCGTTTTACAATGACAAGTAATTATAATTTCATTTTGATTAATGTATTTTTTTCATAATTTATTTTAATTCTTTGAAAACTATCGCACCCTGTGAGTGCTATTTGGTCACTGCTAGCAAACCTATATACTTAAAGCAGTTTAACTAAATTCAAAAAACATTAATTTTCAATTTTTATGAATTCCGAAACGCTTTCTATTATATTAAATAAATGAAATACAGGTGGAATTTCCTCTAAATAGCCAACATTTTCTTGACCTGAATGCTTTTTCGTTGCACTAAAATATCTCAAGTAATTGCGCTTTGTTTTAATTACTTTGATAATATCAATGCATATTAAGGATCCCAATTACTCCTTAGCTTCCATTAAAAATGCCATTTAGCTTTCAATACATTCTTTTACAGCGATTTAATCAACGCAAGTTAGTAATTTAAAGTAATTCTGATAAAATATCTTATCAGCTAATGTTTAGTTGAAGGAGTCAGTTAATGCGCACGTCACATTGTATGAATCAGGAAATGGCGATAATCATTCATTCATCACTGGAGTAAGATTTCTAGCAGAATGCCATTAAGACTTCGAATGACTTAATGGTAGTGCTTCTAAAATTTAATTCAAGCGCATAATAGGCTATAACCGTTCGACAACTTGTGTCATGGAGGAAAATAAACGAAGTTGAGAATGTTATCTTCTAAATGCCGAGTCATGCAAATGTAAGGAAATAAAAATTTGGTTATTCGAATCGATACTCATTTGGTCTTAAATCAAATACTCTTTAAGAAACAGGCCCAAATCTCTTTTGGACCATTTATCCTATATTCATTAGCACATTATATTTGACAGTCTTATACATTTCAAACAGATTTAAGCGGACGTAAATGAAATGCAGGAAAATTGTTTCTGCGTTTTTATATACTACTTGCTGATAACCGGCGTGTTGCCCCAACAGAAGAATTAGTTTTGGAAATATCATTTGAAATTTGAAATAGCTTTTTTGTTTAATTAGAAATAATAGAAAGATTGATATTTCTTTTCTTGTAGACAATGAATATATTGTTTAAAATTGAATGATATATAAAGGAGAAGTACAATTAATATTTATTCTATTTTTTGACTTTATTATTCCAGTGCTGTAGAGTAGACAATATTTTTAGTTTTTCCGTCTTCAGCAAAAACAAATACATTTCTTGGCTGTCCGACTCATTAGCATCCAACATACAACTAGTCACGTGAAAAACATGGATTATCTAGGTTCAATCCGCACACTTGAAGTGATTGACCTTGCAACTTGTTGATAGTCATCGAGAATGCAAGTCGAATGAGGAACTGCAGCGTTTGAAATCAAAAGGCATGACGGTGGGAATATCTGAAATGAGCACATCTTCTCCATTCGACTTTCCTTAAAGAGTAGTTGCCTCGCTTTTTGACGCATATTGGTCTTTTAATTTTGATACGCGTGATCAGGTAGCATATAAACCTTCTCATTCGATTCTTCTCGCATGTTTATCCTGAGATTCTGAGCCTCGTGAATTTGCAATTCGTAAACAATCTACTTTATCGGTCGCTTGTCGTTCCTCGTTTATTTAAGAAGTTCGAATTGGCTTATTCCTACTCGCTGCGCTGGTAGATCTATTAAGTGACTAATGCTTGGGGCCATATTTTTAGTCGAAGCAATCCAGACGATATACGCTTGTATAACCGAAATATCGTGTGTCGATTCACTGAACAAATAGAAAAATTACTGTTTGCACTGATCAATTTCCCTTATATGTAACTAACTTAACTTGATCGGCATCGATAATAATAATTATATTTCTTTATGTGTCTCTGAATAATATGTTCTACTGATTAGCGCCATCTATGAGCGAACTCTAAAAAAGACCAGCACGAAAGACGGTTTGATGGAGTGATGTGAAAATGGTGATGTGTGGTAAATGGTGTCTATGATGTGTTCGAGAAATATGGCCTCTTGTTAACAAATTTAAATGCTGAAACCACTTTATATCTTTATGTATGTGTATGTGATGTGTGCAATTAATTACCTATTAAAAAATATTGCACTAAAAGTTTGTTGAAAATTATTGCTCTTAAGAGACGTCAGAATGTGGTGTTTGCCACATTGTAAATGCTGAATGACAACATCCTGTATAGATAACTATCCGTTAATGATAAGGAAAAAAAATAGCTCTTGCACTAAATGTTTTCGATTTTATTTCACTCACATTTATTGGTATCAATCCTAATAATTAAATTTGGTTTCATATATCCACGATTAAATCCGAATGGCATGTGCCGTGTATCGTCTAATGTTTGTCTTTTGTCAATTATCAATTTTAAAATATACCCTTTGCGTAGGTGTAAGCAATAATTTGACCAAAATTCATCGGAATCGGTTGAACGGTACGGCAGCGCATAAAGAACGAACAAACAAAAATTCATTTTTATGCATAAGTTACATTACATTACATTAGAAACAAATACTGCAGAGCACAGCTTCTAAACAAGAAGATTGAAAGAAGAACGAACTGCTGCAATTGTTAAATAAACTTAATGCCAGCTGTTCACTAATATGTCATCTTTCTTTCCTTTCTTTTCCAAACATGACACTTCTTGGAATATCATGAACATTGAAATTTTTATTGAAAATAAACCAAAAAATATTTGAAGTAAAAATTTCATTACAATACTTAATACATCGCAATTCAATTATATAAAGTAGGATGCGTTTCTGAGGAACAATGAATTCCTCCGATTTCTTGTAAACTTTAAAATCGCTATAAAATGACGATATCTGAGACGATATCCCTCCTCCAAACATCCTCAATAGATTAAAGAGTGAGCATTTGATTCTGACGAATGTAACATGTACAAGAGCCATTTACACAGGCACTCTTCATTACCGAAGCTGGTGTTGATCCTGATATCTTTCTGAACTTAGGCTCTTAAAAACGAAGTGAATTGGGAAAGATGAATTACAATCTCTTCCTTTTAAGTATTAGAATCCCAATTGAGCCTCAATAAAATTTTCATAACTAAAAAAAAAAAAAAAAAACGTTCATCTAATTAATAATAATATCAAGATTTTTCTACTATTTTTTTAACATGTTTGTACTTTTTTTTCTATTAAGAAAGAGATCGGATTAATTAGATTATATCCGAATGACACTGGATTATTTTCGGATAAGCTAAAGAAATATTTCAAATAAGAAAGTGAGACAAATAGTGGAAATTCTATTAATTACAACTAATAAAAACAATTAAGAAGAGTTTTAGAATTATAATCTGAAATGTTATCGTATGCTATTATTTTAGATGCGATTATTCTGTAAAAATTCATTCTGAATGCAATGATTGATAACTTGACCGAAAAAATATATTATGTCAGAATTCTCGAGTGTTTAAAGACAAAAACTACAATAATGAAAAACAGGATATTTGAATTCTGAAAAGGTTTGAAATGTTTTTCGTGGTCTAATAGTTTCCAAAGTCACTGAGAACAACTCGATTACTTTTTTAAATAAAAATTTTAATTAGAATTCTGGCACATTCTTTCTTGTTCAGCGCACCATCTCCAAGAAATATATCTATGAACCAAGTTTCGTACCTCTAGATTCATATTACATTTTGCAAGACGCAAATTATACATAGTAACAGACCATAAACGTTATCATGACAAAATATAAAGATCTTAGTGTATCACACATCCATGTGACCCATTAATGAATGTGTCTTCTTTGCATGATTACCAGTGAACATTTCTCAGGTTGTACATTAATTCAAGCACATTTTATAAAAATATTAATGTTTTTTCTTTCTTTCCTAAGCATGAACATAATAATATTGCACATTCTGCGATTAATTTTACACACGATTAGATGTAGCTTAAAATTAGAGCTTTTTTTTTAAAAAAAATACTTGGCAATTTCATTATACGTTAAAGGTTTATTTCCTTAGATTTTAGGGAAAGAAACCTTAAAAATGAGTCAAATATATTTTTCATAACTAGACAAGTTCAAACACGTTTGATAATCTGAAGTTTTTAAAAATAAAATAAAAAGGAACAGATGAAATTATGTGATTTTAAACTATCGACTTTAAAGGAAAATTAACAATGTAACAAAAATGAAAACTGATATAAAACTATCTAATTTTAAAACAATAAATATGCAATGAAATATAGATTGGCAAATATACTGCTTTTATGCAGTCGAAAACCTTAGAACAAACAGTCGAAAAAAACATCATTGATTCAAACAATTCACCAGTTATTTTTCTTCAAATTTTGAATGACATTTACCTGTTTTGAAGAACGTTTTCTTCTTTTTTAGAATACAGCCTGTACAAATATTACCAAAGTCACTTGAAGAGATTAAATATGTATATCACGAAATATTCAACTGTATAGTATTTTATATTACAATATCACGTGTCATCCTATTTTGAAATCCCTTGTAAGATGCACTTTAGATTTCAAAATTGTCGCTGCATATTTGACCTGAATAACATGATCAGTTATTGACTCTTTTATAAATTAAAAATAACTTTTTTCTCTGTATAATAAATAATGATTTAATACCATGGCACTCACTGCATTATTAATAACCACCAATGTCAAAAAGAGACATCTCATCTTAATTCAATTCTCCTTTTTCAAAATTTATATTTTAACCATCAAGTCCTGAACAACTTCGACACGTAAGAAAAAGGAGCAAGCAAAATGAAATACCGTACACCCCATTTCCAATATGAATAATAATGACACTTCCATTTTTCGATCTGCTGTTAGGTGAGCCCGTAAAAGAATATATTTCTCTGTTGATGATCCTTACTTTCGTGATGTGCAGCAAATGAGCCAGAATTTATCGAAGATTCTTCGAAGAAGTTAAGGGTTTCATGACTTTTTTATGTCGCAGGAACTCCCCTTTTTATGAGTTTTTCCTTGAGATGAAGGACTTTAGAAGAGAATGAAAGGAAAGGGACCTACAAAAGTAGTCGCAAAGCGTTCCACCTTCAAAACTCATTCTTTAATGCTGTGTATTGGAAGTAACTAAAGAACTAGGATGCTTTTTTCATTGAAAGTTTTGTTAGCGGAGTTTAATGGTGCACAAGCAGGATTTCGGCATCGCGCTAAATAAATAACGTAGATTTTAAGTGAAAAAATTCAATTATTGAGCTTAAATCTATGTTTGAAATTTAATTTTTACTCTTGTTTTTTGCATTCATTATATTCATTAAGAATTCAAAATTTGTCAATATCAAACACATGAAGGTAAGATCAAATCAAACAGAAAAGCCTCACTTTCAAATTCCATGTGAATTTTCAAATAACTCTTTAAATTTTGAATTAAAATTTTTGTTTTATTTTGAGTATTAAGAAGACAGTTGGCTTAATTTATGGTCACCACAAAATATACCTGCTTATTATTAATAAAATGAGATATAAAAGTGCTCATTAAATTTAAAGAGTATTTTTATGTATTTTTTGTTTATACTGAAAAATAACTTTCTGAATTATGTTAAAACGAACATTAACACTAAACCTTCCAGTTTTTCCACCAATACATTGGAATTTCCACTGAAAATGGTCATTTGACCACTTGTGGTAGGTTTAGTATTACACAATAAACAAGAATTTGATTTGCATCATTGTTGAAACCTACTTAATTGTTAACTACCAACTACTTACTACTATCTACTTAATTTCATATTTAAAATAGTGGAAGAAATTTCGATAGCATTTGTAGTACATACTAAAATAAAAATTCTGTTAAAATAATTTCAAAGACAAATGCAACTTTAATCCATTCACTTGCCTAAACATTTAAAAATATCCTTTGCCATTCACATAATATGAAATTTCAAAATTTCAAAATCCATGGGAACATTAACAAACATGTAACCTACCAGAAAACAATAATCTTTCTGGCAAAAAGCAAGTAATAACTCATGGTAAAAGAAGTGGTATTCATAGTACTTCTCAGATAGAAAAATATAGTCAGAACATTCAACAAACCACTGTATTATAACTACAAAACCATTTGATGTGAGAATATTTTTGTTTTTAAATTTGGATATAATTCACTTTGATACAAGAAGTTTTTGAACACATCTTTCCTATTAATTGTATAAAAGTGATTTGCTTTCCATAGTGCATTTTTTTTATAATCAAAATATGAATTTATCAGAAATAAACTTTATGAGAAATTTAAAAGATTGATTATTATTTCAATAAATAAGCAATTCATACCATTTTGTACAATATCAGCAATTTATGTTTTTATAACACAATTTCTTTTTATAAGGAATATCTTCTTTTCTTTTTACTTCTCTTTTTGAGTTTGCAACTGTTCCATGTAAAATATAGAAATCATAAATAAAAAATTTGGATGATAGCTGAATATAAAATACATATTATTTGAAATAAAGTGCAATTGTTAATCACAACTAAGAAATTCATTTCTTTTTCTTCGTTAATTACATTTTTAACTCGTGTACATAACTTTATTCATAGATACAATGTATCATTTTTTTTATTTATTTAACAATTTATAACATAATTTCTGTTGGATTCGAACTTTGCACCGCTTCAAAGTTAAATAGGCATATTGATTTCAAAACTTTAACTAGTTCTCTTCTACCACATCAAGTATTTTCTTTAAGCCTTAAGTGAATGAATACACGAGCTGGTCCATCCCACTTATGAAAGTAATTTATTGATAATATTTCTATCATTATATTATTTAAATAACTTATAAAAAGTAAACTAATAAATGATAATTTTGAGAAAGTTATATGTTTGGATTGAAAAAAATATTTCAATTAAAGAACACTTACTTATTGGTAGCGAACGAGAATGATTTTTAAACGAGTGGCAGATGATATTAAATAAAATTAGTCGACGTTTGAGATATCAAAAAAAAAAAAAATGTCTACATAATTTTTGACTTGTAACCATAAGTTATAGCATGAAATCCAAGTTGTTTGAAATTAACAAAATAAAGCTTTCACTGTAACAAGAAACAATCAGATGAGATGCAATAAATTCGAAATTAGAATCTATGCAATTTAATTTACAGTAATTATTTTTTCCTGAATCTTTGCGAAAATAATTATAGTTTTAAGTGGCATTTAAATACATGCGTTATTTTTAAAAATAAATATGGAATATAAAATACATTCATATCATGGAATTACGTTAGTAAAAGAATCATTAAAATTGTTCTTTCTTTTATGTGAGATACTGTGAATAGGGATGAAATATATTCAATGTCGACTTCAACAGAATATATTTGTATTCAGCTGCCATTTGTTCCTGTCACTTCCTCAATCGCTGAGCGACGGAAATAGGAAACAGTTCCACGTATCAATTGCTTTATTCAAACAAGGAATCGTTGTCTGTAGCTGTCTTTTCATTATGTCAGTCTTATTCCTTAGCTTCCACTTTCATTTGAAGAAAACGTCAGCAGCTTTCGATTCATCGAAAACGTGAGGCTGTCTTTACTTCCTCCTGATTAAATATCATTACCTTCATAATGATATTTAATTTTTTTAATCACCCTAATGGAGCAATTTAAGGTATTCTCCTGTCATTTCTACCCAAAATATCAAAGTTTATTACAAGTTATTTTGTACATTAACTGTTATAAGAGAAGTTTTGAAATAAAACTCATTAGTCTAGCGATATTTTATATTTCTAAGGACACGAAACATTGTAGTATTTCATTGATTAATATCCATTTATATATTATTTCAAGTTGAATGTTAAATCCTTGGAAATGAATTAAGTATATAAATACTGAGTTAGTAAAGTTAAATATATTAGTTCGATGGAAAAAATAGTATGGTTAAATATATGTTATACTAACCGCCTTTGGGGAGCAGCTGATTTACCGGAAATCTTGGATAAGCTTAACTTCCGTTAAATATTTTAAGCACAGCGTTACTGCTCAAGATTCCCTAATTCCCTAATAAAATATTTTTAAACATTTAAATATTGCAGAAATAAGTGGGTTTTTTTGGTCAAATAAAAAATTATATATTTAAGAAATATTCTCTTGACCATCATATTCTTTGTTATATTTCGAAGTCAATATATTTATTTAAATATGGTCTGAATATTTTAAACAATTATGTAAGAATGCAATTAAAACTTTGCACTCTAAAAAGTAATTCGATGGTAAATAATTCACTTAATGCTTCCTTCTTCGACGACCATATGTTCATCTATCATTTATATATTTAAATAATTTATAAAATCGTAGAACCCATCCACCAATTTCAACCTCTGTACCGATTTGATCAATTTTTAATTTTAAAAGATATTAACCCGCGAGCACTCGCACCCATTTTCGAACACGAGAACTCGCACCGGGTATCTCATACCCTAATTCATTTCTGCTATTTAAATATTAATTAATACTGTTTATAAGCAAACCTTAGGTAATTAAATATTAGAAAACAATTCATTTCAGAATTTAAGTGAATTTAATAATAATTACTTACATGTTTAGAGACAATTTTTACAAATTACATACTGATGCTCTACACAGAGACTCCTTTCACATTTTTGGCACATAAACCTTGATTTTCCGTCTTTATTACATGGACAAAATGCACATCGTTTATAGTTTCCTTTGAGCTTTTTTGCAGGCGGCTCACTATTAGTAAATCCCAATTCCTTAGAAGTGCTTGGATTTGTTATTATTCCTTGAGGCTTACGGTTTCTGTGTTGTTCTGAAAGAGCGAGTCCCAGTGTTTTCAAAAAGAAACGTCTGTTTCTGAACTGTGTGGGAGGATTTTTCGTGGGCATCAACAAAATCCTAGAATTAATACCGGCCACATTCAAAATTGAAAACAGAATAACCATTGGCCAGCGATTGGATACTCTTGCAGTAGTGTATGCTGCAGCCATTTCATCGACAACATCCACAGCACCTTTCGTAAGATTATAAAACGTGATTATATCTGGTTTCTTCAATTCCATGGTAGTTTCGTCTATTTTATCATCAGTATGCATTGTGGACAACATAACTACATTCTTGTTCTTTTTTGCAGAATACGAAACAATTGTAGTTTCTTTTTGAAACCCAAAGACTGAGGAGTACAACTCCTTTCTAACCAAAAATTCAGGTTGTATTTCTCTTTTATTTTGTCTAAGTGCTCCAACAATTGTAATTTTGCTTTTCAAAAGTTCTTGTGCCAGCTCATATCCCGTATACCAGTTATCAGTTGTCACGTTACGTCCAGAATTGAAAAGTGGTTTCATCAACCGCATCACAATGGCTTTCGAACTACAGTCTATTTTGAAGGGTCCTTCAGGTTGCTTACCAGCATAGATCTCCATATTCCAGGTATAAAAAACTCTAGAATCTACCAATGCAAATATCTTGATGCCGTACTTAGCAGGTTTTTGGGGCATATACTGCCTGAATCCACACCGCCCCCGAAAAGGTTCAATTTTTTCATCAATAGTGACAAATTCTCCAACAGAATACGCATTTTTACAATTTGTTACAAATGTTTCAAAAAATTCCTGATGGGAGCCAATTTATCTATCTCTCTTCTACTTTGACGATCATTGATATTGTCAAAGCGTAAACATCTCATCAAAAAGAGGAATCGATTGCGACTCATGGTTTTAGGAAATAAGTCGATCCCGGTTCCATCAGTGGCATATAAATCTTTCAAATTAGTGTGCGAGGATTTGTGAGTTCCACATAAGTATAGTAGTCCAAGAAATGCTTTTATTTCTATTTCATCTGTCTTCTTTGCATCTCGCTCTCGAGTAAAACGTTCTTGAATGGATTCGATATAAATGTTTGTGCACTGCACCATCATATTTAGCATATTGCTATCGAAGAGAATACTCCATGCATCTACTTGAGAAGCGACATTTCTTGAATAAGGTGTATTACCTGGAAGCTTGCTAATTATATTCCTTGAAGGCTTCCTAACATTTTGCCGATATTTTGTCTTTTCCCATTTTGTTACTTTATCTTTACCTATATAACAATCTGTTGTTGACAGTGAACATTCATCTTCTATTTCTGTCTCAATTTCAATAGAAGAATCGTGATCGCTGCAGTATTCTTCATCCTCAGAGGCAACACTATCGTCAGATAACGGTTCATCGTCACTAGAAACAGTTTCTATAAGGTGTCGTAAATATTCCCTTTCTTCCTCGTAATTCATATAGCGCGTCATACTGCACTAAACTAAGAGACGGAAATGAAAACGTTTGACGAACGCGAGGACTCGCACGGGTATGACATGCCCCCAACCCCTCTTTCTCAAAATCTATTTTTAGAACAGAACTGGTTTTTCCCCTACTGAAAGAATGTGGCCTTGGATACAGCTACATGAAATTCTGGCCTAATCCGAAAAAAAGGAAGTAATAAAAACGCTAAATGAAAATGGATCGGGCATGTCATACCCGGTGGGAGTGCTCGCGGGTTAATTGTCATATGAAGGTCATACGACTGAATTGGATATCGAATCAGTGACGTCTTTCTAGGCTTTCAGTTTCTGAGAGATATTTCAAATGCCTAATGAAATTATGCGTTCTTGATGGCGAAACACCTTCAAAGTATCAAATCGCTATTCTAAAAATATAAATAAAATAACTGATGTATTCAGCGAATTTTTATTTTGAATGAAAGTTTATGATCCCTACATCAAAGCCATCAAAGACCATCCGCTCTCTTCAACTCCATATCGAAGAACTATAAGATAAAATTTAGAGTCCCTAAATTCAAAAACTGGACCGATTTCATCAATTTCCAGAGCCAATAAATTTCGCCACTTCTCAAATATAGATAACTAACCAGATTCTCTATGATGATCATGCAGTCAAAATTTTAAATTGATTATTTTCTTTTGTATTGATAATTTATATCCCATTAAAATTTAATGGGATATAAATTTTTAAAAAATAAAATATATCCCATCAAATAAATTGCTGACAAACTCAGTGTTCATATGATATCCATGTGAGGGTTTTGCGCAAGTGATATTTATTATAAGGATCTATTATATTCGGTTCACAATACTCGGTTTTTTTTCTTACGGTGGTCATTTTGCCAGAATCTGTTGTTAATACGGAGATTATTCCCTGTGATTATATTTGGTCTGATTTTTCACGAAATTCTTATACCTATTTTGCCAAATCATTATTCAAATAAAATGTATGTTCATTCCACTGAGAAGAAGTATATTCACAAAAAATACTGTATGTTTCTCTTTTCGTTTTTGAAGTAAACTGACTTTATTTATTCGTTCACCACATTAATGAGCGGTGAACAGATTAATGCCTGAGTTGGATAATTTATTTACCAATACACTACAGAAAACTTTACAATATCAGTCAATTGTCAGAAATGTCAATACAGAGCAGGTGCGCAAGGTATATATTGGCTAGGAAGATTATCATATATATATATATATATATATATATATATATATATATATATATATATATATATATATATATATATATATATATATATATATATATATATATATATATATATATAATTTTTAATCCATAAAAATATGAATTCAGACAAGTAAAGCAATAAAACTCCAATAAAATGGCATACTCAACTTGGACTTCTTGTAATGTAAAGTGAGTCGCTATTTTCGCTGGAAACATAATATTTTCATTTTTATGAAAACTCAAAGTCCGAAAATGCAGTGAAAGCAGGAAGAAAAGTGGATTCCAGTAGGTTTCAAGAAAATATATTTTATCCTCCGGATGTTGTTTAGACAGCAGTTTCTCCGTATGGGCTTGTTAAAATGCCATATATTTTCGACTTCAGTATAGTATATAAAATTCATATAAAAAACATTCAAAAAACGAAATACCCAACAATTCGGCCCAGAATGTAAAAGGCGTAAGTCGAAAAAAATACTGAAGAATAATAAAGTGTTCTCGCCACTTCATAAATGTTTAAAATTTCTGACTAGTGGCGTATGGAAGGAATGGGGGGAAACGTCCCGCATTGAAAAGTCAGCATTTTTATGCATTTATAGCATTTGGCTTAGTTGCTAAGTCATTCGACTTCATGTTATTATCCTCCTGCTACTTGTTACTAGACGCACTCTATGGGATCGAATATGCAGCTCTTAAGCCAGAAAAAGTAGCAAATAGGTTTAGAGAAAAACCATCTCATAGTAATACTCACCACTAAGTGGTGAAAAATATTGGAGATTTTTGCAGCGCACAAAAATTATCTATATATACCGGGTAATTATTAAAACAAACAAACAAAAAAAACGCTATTCCGATTTGTGAGTTCTTAACTATCATATCTTTCATGCTCAAAAGGAAATTTTGGTTCAAGGTATTTTCAGACATGAGTCCAAGAATCATATGATAAACAAAAATTAAACTAACCTTAGGTACGGTCACAGTGACAAAATTTCCAAATGACAGTACCAACATTTTTTTATTGAAATGCGTTTTCCATAGCGAAAAAAAAAAAAGCTTGAATGGTAATTCTATCACAAAATTCTCTAGCGGTGGGCAGATTAAGAGGAAAACAACCAATAACAACGGCGAAGCAACAGAAATCTTCCGTATTATTACTTTGAACTCTTTTTGCCATGGAAAATTTCCTAATTTACTGAAAATTGGAGATAATCTATAAAGAAAGGAAACAATAGTATGCATTCATTCACATGGGCACATAGTCGCACAAAGAAGAGCAATATTAAAATAAAAAAAATAGACTGTAATAATATAATCAATCGCTAGTAAACACTATTAACAATAATTTCGCGTCCAATCTTTGTTCATAAAATTACGATTAAATGTCTGTTTCCGTCAATATATAAAAAATAGCAACTAAATGTCTGTTTTTACCGTTGTTAGCAATACTATAGTTAAATATCTGCTTTCATCTGTATTAACAACATTACAATGAAATGTCTTGACTTTACAAAAATGATTAAAATGCTTCAATGATATAAAACTCGTCAATCATTCACCTTATATTTCAAATATTAAAACAACAGTTTTGGAACAGTTTTAAAGTGTGTTATATATAAGTCATTTTTAAAACTCCGGGAGATTTTCTACTCAATTAATCAAAAAAAAACATCAAATAATTTACTAAATTATTTCACCTTTTCTCATAATTTTCGTAGAATGATTTCACTTACTTTTTTTTATAATCACCAATAATTGTAATCTTTTTAACATGAATATAATACAATTTCTTCGCATATTTTACTTAAAAAAGAGTTTCAAAATGAAAAAAAATACTAAACGAATAAATTCAACGATTCAATGTAATGCAATTTTAAGACCGAATATTTAAAAAAGAGCTGATTTATAAGGGGATATCTACAATTATATTATAACTGCTGATTCGTTAATGAAATTTGTCAAAGGTAAACACATCCGAGTGTCCCACATAGAAAGATTCTTTGCCACTACTATTTTTAAAATAGATATTAGTGATCAGGATTTGATTAATGAAAAGGCAATCAAGTATGCTAATAATCGATAGACTTATTTTATGAGAAAAACTGTTAATTATAACATTCACAGTAATTCTATCTGTAATTTCGATTCAAACATTCAAAGATGCCAAATATGGGTATCTGTAAGGAATGGAGCGTTTATTTGTCCTACGATGTGTCACATCTTTCGAAATTGCGTTCGTTATTGGGAACTGAACCTGTCCAAAAAATCAAAACAATGAATATCAGAATAATAACACGGAAATTCAATAAATAATAAATGAACTTCTCAGTATTCCTAATAGATAAAGAGAATAAGAAATGGACAATAAAGCAAAAATATTTTTTTATTATTTTGAAACTCAAAATAAAATTTATTTAGCATGTAAAAACAATAACTGAAAAACTGTGGTAGCAGATTTATTCGAATATTACCTTGAAAAATGTTTGTCAATTTTCTGAAAATATGAGAAAGAGAAAATAATTCAATTTAAATTATGCACCATTCAAATATCCTGTATACAAACATTCAGCTCATATTGTATAATGAAGTTTTCTAAAGACATATACGAAAAAAATCAGCAAATATTTAAATTTAAAGAAACGATTCCAGCAGAAAAATATACAGAAAACTGACTATAAATCTTTCAGTCGAAAATATTTTAGACAGATAGACACATGTTTCTTCTATTCTTCATTTATTTTAGATGAAATCCACGACTGAGTGCTTGTTCACCTCTTCAATAAATGAAAATCGTTCACTTTGGATTTTTTCCTGCATTTTAGCATTTTTTTTTCGTAGGGAAAGCCACGATCGAATTCCGTTCGTTTGAATTGAAATTTATTATCGAACTCCAAAAAATTTTCAAGATACTTGCCATTAAATTATTATTTTTAAAGAATTTTTGTATTGCCCTTTTAATTTCGGTTTTTTTCAGATGATAGTGTAAAATCAATAATGTATCAAATATTTCTATCTTTAATGCAATTATATATAAAATATATTAATCTTTTTGGATAATTATTATTTTTTAACTTCCATCATTATAAAGCATTAATAATTTGTTGCATTAAAATCAGATGTGGTTTCCTAAGAAAGATATTGTAATATAAATTTTTTATTCTTATATATATATATATATATATATATATATATATATATATATATATATAGATATAGATATAGATATAGATATAGATATAGATATAGATATATAAAAGTATTAGAATTAAGTTAATAGGAAAAACAAAAAATCAAATAAAAATTAAACCAAAAAAATTATAAAAAATATAAAAAAAGAATCCGGTCTGAAGACTTTTTCAAGGGTCACCCTCAGGCATTGATTCAAAGAAAGGGATTTTTTCTGTGAGGAAATACAGACATTGTCTAATAATGATTCCTCGTGACCCGAAAATCTCCTGAAATTATGCTCAAGAGATATACCATTTTAACAGAAAGGAAAACAAAACAACAAATTAGAAGAAATTAACCACAACAAAGTAAAAATACAATAACAAAAATAACAATAAAAACAAAAAATAGCACTAAAATTAAAAATTAAAAACGAAAAGGCCAGTACATACCATCAACAGTCAAGGAAACTTTAATATATATATATATATATAGTTTGAATAGACTTAGAAAAAGACTTATAGAAGTTGCTTACAATTTTAAAAATATATCGGACATATGTATAGGGTAGGAAAAGAAAAACATTTTTGCAGCTGAAAGCGGGTTTCAAATACAAAGGGGTGCTGCTGTAAATATCTCTTTGCGTGGAGAATGAAGTGAAAGAAAAAAAAATCCACCAGATAGAGTTTTGAATATGCATTTAATAGGATTAATAAAATAAGTATGTATAGAAATTAAAATGTATATAAATATTATATAAACATTTATTTAACGGAATAAATATTCAAATATTGACAGAATAATAACAACAAGGAACCAGACAACCCTCTTGTCGGCAAATCCTTTCAAATCATTATTTTAAGTATTACAAGGATTTGCTTTTGATACTAGCTTGATTTGCAGCTATAATCACAGCTTTCAATTATAGTATATATCATTCTTTTGGGGGTATTTAATGACTCCATAATGCAGTTTTATTTTGTATTCCCTTACATCTGGCTTGAGTATTTTATTTTCCAAGTCCCTTTTCCCTTACTTAATTTATTGGCTAAATGTATTCTGTAACCACCAAGCTTCCCCTTAAATCCTTTGTTGTATTGCAAAAATGACCTTTTTTGCATGCCATTTATTTAACGGAATAAATATTCAAATATTGACAGAATAATAACAACAAGGAACCAGACAACCCTCTTGTCGGCAAATCCTTTCAAATCATTATTTTAAGTATTACAAGGATTTGCTTTTGATACTAGCTTGATTTGCAGCTATAATCACAGCTTTCAATTATAGTATATATCATTCTTTTGGGGGTATTTAATGACTCCATAATGCAGTTTTATTTTGTATTCCCTTACATCTGGCTTGAGTATTTTATTTTCCAAGTCCCTTTTCCCTTACTTAATTTATTGGCTAAATGTATTCTGTAACCACCAAGCTTCCCCTTAAATCCTTGCAAAATTGACCTTTTTTCCTTACTTAATTTATTGGCTAAATGTATTCTGTAACCACCAAGCTTCCCCTTAAATCCTTGCAAAAATGACCTTTTTTGCATGCCTGGTTTGCGCTAAAATTTTGTAACATCTTGTATAGCAGATTGTTATCTGTTCAGAATCCCGTTGCGAAACTAAAGAATATTTTTTGTATTAATAAGATATGCTTTCGGTTGCCATCATTTGAATTCACCCCGACCGAAAAATATTGCTTTGTTTAAAAATAGCTGCTTTTGTCAAATAGTTTGATTGCCAAAACCAATGCTTGCTAAAAATTTTAATTGCATATTTCATGTAATATGGGCTTTACTATTCAATTTGTAGAGAAATCTTAATTTTCAAATTTTGATTGCCACATAAAACACTTATTACCCTTAAATGAACTCAAAATACATTCAGAAAGAAACAGCATTTTGAATTTCTATCATTGAAAAAATATTTTTATGAATTTTAAGATGATGTAAAAGATATTTATATATTATAATTTCCTTGAAAGTTATGGAGGAAAAAGTGGCCAAACTTTGCTTAATATTTTATAAATTCTAATTTTAATTAACTAAATTTAGAGCTTTTTTATTAATTAATTTAGTTGTTCTAGGACAGGGGTAGCGAATGTTTATAGATCAAAGTGGCAGTTTTTCTAAAGAAATGTTTAATGAGGTATAAACGTGCCGTGAAATAATTTTGACTTGTGATTATTGAGAAAACAATAAAACTAAATTCTAACAACTCAAAACTCTTTATTTATTACGAAAAAATACATTTTGCATTATATAGTAGTGAAGTTTTAATTATACGTGTAAGTCAAATTAAAGCAACATTAGTGTGACTTCTTTTGTTGCAGATTAGATGACAACTTCTAAATTATATTAGGATTGCAAGATGTTCCTTTGGCAGAATGCACGCTGAATTGGTGTCATCTGCCAAATGGTTTCTAAGAGAGTCTTTAATGTTATTCATCTCTGAAAATAATAACTCACAGACATAGGCAGATGAAAATATGGTTAAAATAGAACGAGTCAGCTTCTCCAAACAGTTAAATGTGTCTGAAATCGAATTCCATGTTTCCAAAATTTCGTTACAGGCATATTTACACATATTGCTTGTTAATCTTTCTGTTTCAATCAATTCTAACTTTTTCCTTGTTTCAGTACATTTTTGAGTCCATATTGAACTAGATTGGAAATCAATCAGTTGCATTTCATATTTTTTCAATTTGCAACTAATCGAATTGGGACAAGCTCAGTTTATCAAATGAAATCACATCAGGGTACATAATAAACTTGAACGTTTCCAATAATTCTTTAAACTGAGAAAATCTGCTTGAAAATTCCTTGATTGACGAATCAATTACGGAAATAAATTCTTCAATAACTTTTTCTTCGTCTGGTTTCTCATGTACATTTGCAGATTAAATCTTGATTTATATATATATATATATATATATATATATATATATATATATATATATATATATATATATATATATATATATATTCAAATTTAGAAAGTAATTGTAATTTTTTTTAATAATATCGTTCCTAAAACTTGCAACCCAGTGTCAAAAGCGCAAATGAGATCCATCGCGACGATAATTGTTTGATTTGTGCCTTGAAGCTTTACGTTCAATTCATTGAAATGTTGGCATGTGTCTGTAAAAAACATCAATTTTGAGAATCACATAACATCCAACAACTGTGGATAATGTTCAATTTCCCCTACATTCTGCAGAAACAGTTCTTCCGAGCAGTCAACAAATCTTTGAAGAACGTTCCCTCGGCTTAAAATTCAATTTCTTTCTCAGTAAGCGAATTTTTAACAAATATATGTGCCTTTGTACAAATATTTGGGGTCCTTTTTTAAATGGAATGGGAACACTCGCTTTTGTTTGTAATAATTACTAGTGAACTTTGTTATTTTGAACTAAATTCAAACCGTTTTGATCGGCGGTGTGCCCAAAATATTGTGTCCCGTGCCATCAATGTCACACGTGCCAATGGTTCGCCATCCCTGTTCTAGGGGAAACCTTTCAATAAATTTGCTGGAATGAGGCAAACACAAAACAATTAAATCTAAATATCAGAAGAAGGTTTGCCGATTTGAGGGGAGTATGAAGGAGTTCTTAAACTGGAGGTTCTCAACCTTCGGATATAACAGGTGAATAAAGTAAATAGCACGGCAGTGAGATTACATAGTTCCTGAGCTTTTTAAGATAAATAAAGGATTTGCTTAGTAGATAATATATTATTAATAAGTCGGAAAAATATGAGGTCTAAAAGTAACAATAGAAATTTTATTATTCGCCAAAAGCAATTCGTATTTCATAAGAGAAAGGGCAACTATTGTCACACATTTACAAAACCAAATACAACGTTTTATATACAAACAAACGTACAAATACACAAACTTTTAAAATATATTTGTAATTTCCTTTAAGAACCAGTTGCCTATTTTCTTCATCTAAAAAAATTAAAAGAATTTTGATTAATCGAACAAGGAAAAAAGTTAGAAACATCTTATTATATTTAGAAACACGTATTAACCAATACCTAAAGAGTTTCTAAATTAAAACTGTCCCAAATCATTAGGACCTTGTTAACATTTTCCCCAAATCTCCTCCCCCGTACCAAAAATTGATCTTTGCTCACTCACATCGCTCTTAACAACTCAATCTAAATCTAAATCTGCCAACAGCTTGCAAACGAGCTCCAAATCCCCATGTCGTTCCGTTACAAACTAGTTATGGATAATATTTGACGAAAGCAGGCTTTATTTCGTGGATGATCATTAATATTCCATCGAGAGAGTTTAGTCTCGGGTTTGCGACTGACCAGCAAAGCCTTTGTTCGATCTGTTAGGGTTTGTCGAACACTGAATGAAGAATGATGGGAACGGACACCAGACACGAGTTGCAATGAACAGATTAATGAACCGGTAATGGGAAGAGAAGACAAGTCTGTGTGGCTACATGAGAATTATTTCAGAAATGGCAACTGGACATCGTTTGCATGGTACGATGATGAGGACAAATTGCTAATGATGAAGAATTGAAGAAAAGCAGTTTCTTGGCAGATTAACTTTCATAATATAAATGAAACTTAATGTGACCAAATTTTAATATATATGTATAAAAGAAAGAATTTAAATTAGAAAGAAAATGAAAATTGTTAGGCAACTTTTGACAATTCCTTTTTGTTCAGAAGTTCTGATATATAATGTAATATTAAATACAGAATTATATATTTAAAACCTAACACAAACACTAAAATATGAAAAAAAATATGCTTTAAGATTTAAAATATTTAATATATGATTTTTTATATTAGAAAAAAAATTGAAAAACTCACCACCATTGGTATATTGATAAATTTTTTGCTCGATGGAATGCGTCATTGCATTCTTGTACATTGGAAAGTAAATTCTGAGTATGAATCTGTTTACAATCAACCAATAATTTATCCGATGCTCGCGAATTATTCGTTGACAGAATCGGATAGCTCCCCCCCCCCCCAATATCGTGAACGAGCATATTGCTAGGATGTAAATTGCAGAAACCGATAAAATCATACGCACTTGGCTAAGCCAGAACTAATTCGCCAACCATGGCTTCCTCTTAGCGCCATTAAATTCCATCAAGTTTTATTTGGATTTTTTGCTACATAAAAATTGGCAACGCCCACCGTCATCAACCTCTGTAAAGCCCTCGTTACTCGTTAAGGGAATTGCTCCCCTCCATCTTATCCCGGGGCCATAAACGCGTCTAATCTTCCCGAGGGCAGATCAAACAACGAACTTCTTGTCAAGAGCCAAGACTCATCCACTAACGCTCGGCCCGGGAAAGGGCAAACCCCAAACCTTACCATCATGGTGTGAAATATATCAAATTCCATTCTGCAAGCAGGTTTAGCAAAAGGAAATATAGCTGTATTTTTTTTTTTTAAATTTGGAACTCTTTCGATATCTAGCCTCCCCCTGGGTGCTAGTGGGACGTATTAGGAGGGCTATGCACAGATAAGCTCGGGATTCAATAAAACTTTTCTACACTACCACGAGGACCGGGCATCCGAAAGGCGAAAGGTATCCTCCTTGACATAACCCAACACACGAAGTCTCTATATACCAGAGATGGATAGAGGCAGACGAATATATATTGCACAAATCAGACAGAGATTCCAGTGAATTTATTTATTTACTTACTGTTAAGAGTTTTTTAAAGATAAAGCTCGAAAATAAGATTGCGTGTTGTTGTTGTTGTTTCTGCCATGGACAAGCCCGCTGTTTCAAAATCAATGATTAAAGCCGATAGAAAGCTTCTCTTCTTTTAGTAGTGCCAACTAGGGCCAAAATTACGATTTTGCTACTCACCCATCACACAACCCATTTTTACAGGAGACGCATTCACACATCTCACAGATAGAACAGATGAAGAAAAACCATGCCCGAACCGGGAAGCGAACCCAGGACGCCCAGATCACGGGGAACAATGCACTGTTGCATAATGAAAGAAATTGATAAGTTTTATATCTTCTTTCTCAGTAAAAAGCATATCATTATACTTATGTCTTTGTTGACCTACGAATTATTCAAGTCAGCACATATTGACTAATTTTGTGATGCTTTTGTGTTGTCTTTTGTCTTTCTAGAGTAAGTTGCATTTTACAAATATAACCTGTATTTTCATGAAAAAGAATACTATATTAAGCATAGTAAATATAATAAACGAAGAAACTGTCGATTAAATTGTATTTGTAATAGCGAAATAGTTTGTATTCTATGTCTGTTTTATAGTATTTCAAATAATAATTCAATGACTCTTTATAATTTATATTTAAAGAAATCATTAAAACTGGGAGAGTCTGTGGTGGAATTTTACATGAGATGTTTCATGTTCCAGACTAAAACACACATATTAAGAATAATGTTCATAGATTGTTTCATTTCTGACTAATATTCTAAATTTGATACAAATCTGGGATTTGTATGCCACATTTCAAACAAAATATTGTATCTATTGTTTTATGTTTGAATTATTACGCTGAGACCCACGCGAATAAAAAAGCAGGCAGGGACAGCAATTATAGGTAGATTTGAATCAAAATTTGTAACAGATTTAAAATGTTGATGAAATGATTGTTATGCATGTTAGATTTATAGATCCTCGTCCCCACGGGAGGAAGAACATACTGCCTTTCCGTTGACGAATTCCATCCAAAATTTGTTTTAGAAAATTTATTTGAAATAGTATTATTCAAATTGTTCTCAAATTCTTTACATTTAACATCTATTTAAAATATTGTTATTCAAATTGTATTCGTATATCTTGCATTCAAAATTTGTTTAAAACAATATTTGCCTATTGAGTTCTTCTAATTCTGCCCGGGTATAGTTATATTGTTCAAAAACATACAGCATAGAACAAAATTTTATTTTATTTCTTTTTCGTGAAAGTCATGAATGGAAAGATTTATAAAAATCTTTGGACATGATGATCATAATACTTTCTTCTTTGAAATAATATTATTCCTTTATATGTACCAAAAGAGAAGAATACATGAATAAATAAGCAAGTGTTTCGAAATTAAATTATGCTTCTCACTATAAGAACAAAACTTTGTTATGCGAACAAAATTAATTACCGATAGACGAGTAAATAAACTATCATTCTTATTCTCACCCAAACCGGATATTTTATTCATGAGTTGTTACTGCCTGCAATCTATTTTAAGGAGCTTAATTGACAATTGCTTAATTGCCTGCAAGATGGTACTTTTCCGTATCATAAAACCAAAGCTAACGCCGGTAAGAAAATAAACAAAAATATTTCACATGTTCCTTTGCGATTGTGGTTTATGGGGAAAAAAGTCATCTCAGTTTCAAATTGCGAAAGCCTTAGACAACGACCTGGCAATGGTAACCACGTGATGAGTGTAAAAGTTGCGTTTAGATCACGTGCTTCTTAGGAAAGTATTGTTTTGTAAGGTTCCTTTTTTTTCCCAATTTCTTTATGATTTAAGTATTCTTTTACGTGAACACTTTTTCGTATTGATACGTGAATCTTATTTGTTTTTCTTTCTCTTAAGATTAAAAAAAAATCGAACATTCACAACTTTTCAACTTGTAAAGACTTTTCTTAGATATTTCTCATTTTCGATTAAAGATATGAGAATTGATACCATAATACTCAACAGCTTTACTAAAATTGGCCAGCAAAGGCTTTAAGTCAGCTGTTGGTAAATACTTTTTTCATTTGAAAGTGATTTTGGTGATGCTTGCTTCAAATTTGGATTATTTCACTTTATTTAACTGGCAAACGAACAGGATATATGTGTAGAAAATACAAAGAAATACTTTGCCCTAGATAATAAAATCAATTGTCCATCATACTGATTCATAAGGCGTGTCATTCATTTGTCGATTCATGTGTCATTATATTAGAAGCCATAAACAGCTGCATGGATTGAATGCAGCTGTTCATGTCTTTTAAAAGTTCCCATTCATGACAAAGAAACGTATAAGCTGATTATTTAGCATCTAGTTGAACATTTATGATCAGTCCACAATGTGCGTATTGTAGTACATTGTTACTCCAAAATTCAACACCAATGCTAAAATCCTTTCGAAATCGGCATGAGCTGGATTCGAAGGCAGAAAATGTAGACCGTGATAATATTCTATCAGCCCATTTTCATCACTTCAATAAAAATAAATATTTTCCTGGAAATGGCAGAAACAGGAGCAAATTTTGGCTATACTCTCTATTATGTTTATTGAATAACCGTCCCGAAATCAATAACCACAAAATTTACATGGCATGAAATAAAGTTTTACACTGGCACTATCTGCAACTATTGTGAGTGGCCGGCGTAAATGAATGAATAATAAAGAAATGAATGTAAAAAAATTATTCTTAAGTTTAATGACTGTAAAATAATTACATTTTTGACAGTAATTTTATAGCATGGAATGCCTTTACTCTTTTGGCATGGAATGAATCGATCATAAGTGACCAACCTAAATGAATGATTCAAAAAGTGACACATATTCCACTAGCATGGAATTGAGTGAACTTCAATAATCGATATTAATAATTGATAAAAAAATGACATGGAATGTAATACTATTATTTCATTGTAATGGCATGTAGTGATCGTGAATGGGTGGCCTAAATGAATAATGTAAAGTATGGAATGGAATTCAGTAATGTAATAATGCAATTCCATAATGGAAAATATAGAAAAAGGTAATCGAAAATAAGGACGTGCAACCATTCCATTGCACTGATGTGAAGTGACCCTGAATGAATGGCTATAAACTATGTTATGATCATGAACTCGTTTACATTATGCATAGACATTTTGAGCAGAAGAAAAGCGTTTGAATTTCCAGGGTTTAGCTTATGTGATTCAAACAGGAACGATGATAGTTGTTTTTATTTTTATTTGATTTAGTTTTAACATGGGAATTATTAAAAACATATCTGGTACCAAACAGAGCGAAACACACTACGCTAAAACCTAATTGAAGCATGCAGTCTGAGAGTTGTTTAATCACCACACTAACTCAGAATTTCAGAATTCGATAAAATGCCTATTTATTACTTTATACTGGTTATTATATATATATATATATATATATATATATATATATATATATATATATATATATATATATATATATATATATATATATATATATATATATACATATATATATATATATATATATATATATATATATATATATATATATATATATATATATATATATATATATATATATATATATATAATATATATATGCTTATCTCTCTTCTTCCTTGGGATATTTTAAGAATATATTTGAGATTTGTGTTTTTCCAGCTCCAGGCAATGATTGCAAATGATAAAATATAGTGTATAGCACAATAAAGTTTTTTTTTTAATCTAATATTTGTTAAAGATACAAGCAGAAAACATTACGCCAATTTACTACGGAGCCATATTTGAATTCCCAAAGCCACTATAACTCAATCAATAAGCAACTATTACTTACTTCTAATGAGAACCAAACGCTTTTCCAGAAGATTAATTATTCCTGTAATTAAAATCAAATAAAGACTCGACAAGCTACTTTATTTCCCACCTGGTGTCTTAATAAGCGTCACTGAGTCGGATATATTAGAATTTAATTCAGAACTGAGGTTACATCGCTTATTGGAAGAAAATAAAGTTACAATGGGATGCAAAGGAAAAAAAATGAAGGAGCTAATTAATCTTCGCTTCTAAAGCGATTCATTTAAAACTGATAAAGAATTCGCAAATGCCGTTTCCTTTACAAGTAAACAGAAAAATGAGGGAAAAACAACATACATGAATAAAGATTTCAAGTCAAAAAATGGATTCATTTAAGAGCAAAGTAATTAATTTTGGGTTTTACGAGTAAAAAAAAATAACAATACGCCCATCAATTGTAAGGTATATATTGCAAGGGTCTTTGTTAAAGAAAGTTATTGCTTAAAATTTTTCAAATAATTAGAAGAGGCTGTTTTTCAATATTTGTATTCTTTTTCTCGTTATAATACTTTTATCTCTTAAATTTAGAGTGACTAATTGAATTCTTAAAAGCAGAAGAAAGAACTTCCTCTTGTCTTTATCATTACCCAATATCTGTTGATGATTTGGTGCTCACATGTTGTAAATCAGTTTTCTTAATGCTATGGTACATTTTTTTTTTATTTTTAGTGTTGCATTACAGCAAAATATGTAGTTGTGCAAATTGTTCGTTTATTCATTTCTTCTTTTCAACGATATATAGAAATAAAAACCAAACAGAATAAAAATAATTTTTTTCCTTTTTCTTCTATCAGGGAAACATTAATTTTAGCAGTAAAATGAATTTATCTTTTAAGCAATTGAAAATATATTCACGTCCGGTTCACCATTTATAGCTGCTTAAGGATTATTTTTGCATAAATAATGAAATAACAGCCATTATAAAAATAAATCTTTTATTAACGCACAACCATCGTCACATTCGTTAGTTCGTTGAAGCAAGCTCTTTCGTGCGATGACATTGATGCAGGAATTTCCCCGGTATAGTATAAACAGAGAGTAGAATATGAAAAGTACAGAGGTAGCCCTTTTTGATTGATTGATTGACATGAAATACAGATGTCGCTAGAAACACTACACAATATTATTTCTTTCCCTTATATCATATAACTTTCTGTCTAATGACGAATCAAGCTGAGGTGCCATTTGAGCAAATCATTCATTACTGTGAATATGTAAGCAATACCTCGACCAAGCCAGAGGGCATGCTATAAACTTGATGGGGCCACCGATGGGCAACCCCACCGAGCACAGAGGAACAAACACTTGATGACAATGGACACTTGCAAACAGCAAATAACACTATAGAGAAAACGCATATTGGTCCGTAGAAAAAAAATGTTACATATTACGTTAAATATTAAATTTTGAAGCATTAAAAGTGCATAAAATACATTAAATGTACGTTAACTTTTTACATTATGAGAGAACTAAAATCAAGAGCTTTGACAAAATGCCCCTAATAGGAGTATAGTGGCTGGAATTATTATGGAGATTTAATGGCTGGAATTTTAAATAGGAGATTTAATGCCTGGAATTTTTAATAGGAGATTTAATGGCTGGAATTTTTAATAGGAGATTTAATGGCTGGAATTTTTAATAGGAGATTTTATGGCTGGAATTTTTAATAGGAGATTTTATGGCTGGAATTTTTATGGAGATTTAATTGCTGGAATCTGTAATAGGAGATTTAATGGCTGGAATTTTTAATAGGAGATTTAATGGCTGGAATTTTTAATAGGAGATTTAATGACTGGAATTTTTAATAAGAGATTTAATGGCTGGAATTTTTAATAGGAGATTTAATGGCTGGAATTTTTATGGAGATTTAATTGCTGGAATCTGTAATAGGAGATTTAATGGCTGGAATTTTTAATAGGAGATTTAATGGCTGGAATTTTTAATAGGAGATTTAATGGCTGGAATTTTTAATAGGAGATTTAATGGCTGGAATTTTTATGGAGATTTAATTGCTGGAATCTGTAATAGGAGATTTAATGGCTGGAATTTTTAATAGGAAATCTAATGACTGGAATTTTTAATAGGAGATTTAATGGCTGGAATTTTTATGTGTTCGTCGAAGTCAAAAGACATCCAATGTCTTGGTATCTGTGTCCGTGTTCTAGCCAAAGTGTCCATGCATTGATCACATGAATTTTAGATCCTTCTTCCGTGTCACAGTTACAAGTTGAACTTTTGGCAAGGAAACGACTTTGATGTACAAAAAAATGCACCATGCCAAGTGTATACTTGGTAAAGATAAAAATCACCCTTAGTTCGTTTAACAGAAACGTTTTTAAAATATATGATAGGTACTTTTTCAGTGGATGGAGTTATTTTATCTCTCCTGCCAATCTTTCATTATTAGTTTTTTTAGTTTCATTTCTGAGTTGAGGTTTGGACTCATGGAAAGATATATCTTGGGTTTCTAATTTAAAGCTTCCTTGGCTAGTGTATCTGTTTTTTCATACTGTTAAACCTTTTTTTGCTGAAAAGAATTAAACTCCACCCAGACACTTTCACTGTAAATATTTTATCACGCATGAAGTAGCAATTGATTTTTATATGTGGATTGTAACTTTACAACTGATTTTAAAATATTGCCGCCTTGAAAAGAGGCAGTCGACTCTCCATGGCCGAATGGACATAGCACTGATCTCATAATCAAGAGATTGTAAGTTCGAATCCCGCTAGAGACAATGCGATTCACAGTCTGTGTAAATATTTAATTCCTTGATTTTATGTTTCTCTTTATTTCATGTTCCAGAAGATACTGGACATTTCTTTAGTTTACCAGAAAAGTGTTCTGATCTTTACATACTGTCTTCAGAAAAGTATTCTGGAACTTTCCCTGCTAGTATAAAAGCGGAAGATCTGTCAGTCACTGTGTTCTCAGTTTAGAGTTGAATTAATAAATTGGTTTAGTTCTACTTCTTGTGAGTGTCATTGCGTTCCCCACTAAAGTATCTACGTGACAATATCGCGAAAATAAAAATAAAAAATTACTATTACCGACGTCCAGATAATATATAACTCACACATAAATATGGAAGTTACCTCTGAAACAGAAAACGTTAAATACACCTCAATATAATGATGGTGTATTAACCAAAGGTTGCACTCTAGTTAACTAATCCATGCAAAATCTATTCATGGCCTCAAAACATAATGTTGCCATATGAAAATTCTGAATTTTTATAGTTTTAAATATATAAACAATTCTTACATTTTAGGCACATCCTATTTTAGTATACGCCTGCTGGCTTTAAAACTATAGTTTTACTTTTTATCTTTGATCATCGGCTACAGAATCAAGTTGAGCTTCTCCTGCGATTATACTTATATGTACGTTTTCTTAACTACATAACGATACCTCGTGATTCCTATTTTACAAAACTTGTCAACTTATAAATAAAAAGTTAAAATGTGATAGAATAATTTTAGGCTTTTATCAATAAATTAAAAGGGAACTAATTTTTCAGTATGAAAAATCGAGTTTTCAAATGAAGGAAGTAAAAATGTGACTTAATGTCAGAATTTTTTTTAACGAATGTTTGATAACGATATTTATATCGCATACTAAATTTTTAATTGGAAGTTTAGTAATTTTCAGTTTGATGACAGTAAGATTAAAGATTTACTTTAGCTTCCTATGGTTTTCTATTCTTTGCATTTTTGCATTTATTTCTATTTGACACCAAGAATTTCGATTAAAAAATGTGTTTCTTTTTAATTAGACTTTTTAAAATTTCCTTTATGTATATTTATTTCTACATTTTAAAAGTCGTGAAATTTCATGACTAAATATTATTGAATCCTTTATATCCTATTTACACTAAAATATAAACAAAATTTAATTAAAAGCAATCAATAATTGTAAACAAAATAAATCTCACACAGCAGAGCAAAATTTCCTACCAATAAGGCATCTAAAAATGTGTAAATTCTATTACGAAATTCATCTTTATAAACAGGAAAAACACTAACATAATAAAGAGCGTAAGCATAATGAGCATAAACGCCATCTACTGAAAGGGTTCCCAATATTTATATAAATAGAATCTCAAAAACAATATAAAGAACAATAAATCACGTTCCAACGTATTTATCCATCTTAAATGCTGAGTGAAAATCAGAATGCCGCTATACAATAAAAGAATTCAGTCTGGTTTCTCATTAGCATTCTCCAAATTATCTTTGTTTGCCAGAAAATTTCCATGATTAGAAGGCAGACTAGAAACCAAATCAAACAATTCTTCGTCGACTTTAGGCATCTATCTTTAGCAGCATTTTATTGAATTTCATCACTCTGCGTTTCCCTAGTCGGGAGGCATATTTCGGCATCTTTCATGTTTCGAAAGCTGATTCATTAGGGCATGAACGCCTCATTTGCTCTCTCATATGCAGGAATTGATTTATATGAGGTATAAATTAGAATTTTAGTTTATTAATAATCACATTCTTTATTTTTCCATCAAATGTAATGCTTAATTTATTTTGGCAATCAGTACAAGCAGGGACGAAATCAGTTGCTAAATTTCGTGAAAAAAATTATTTGAAAACATGCGATTAATGAAACTGGAATTCCTTTCTAATTGCAAGGATGAATTTTTCATAAGTTAATCACTTGGAACTTAGTGGATTACTGAATTTTAGTTTGGTTAAGGGGAATGAAATGTATAATAAAAACCATAAACAAATGAATCTTTCTATTATTTGTTTAATTTGAGTTAAAATCTAATATAGGAATCTAATATAAGAAAGTGAATTTCTGTTTGTTCGTATTTTATGCGCTGCCGTACTGTTCATCCGATGGTTATAAAATGTTGCCAACTTATTGCTTTGCGCCTAAAAAATCCATGTTTTTCACATTCCTTGTTGTATGTTAGATGTTCACGTGTGTGTCAGCCACGAAATTTATTTATTTTTGCTGAAGACGGAAAACCCCAAAAAAATATTGTCTACCCTAAAGTATACTGGAATAATAAAGTAAAAAAAGAGAAATTTTTTTATTTATACTTCTTTTTTATATATCATCAGATTTCTTTTATGGATTCATTGTCGGAAAAAAATAAATATAATTCTTTCTATTATTCCAAATTAAACGAGGCAGCTATTTTAAATTTCAAACGATAGTTCCAAAATTATTTCTTCTGCGGCAACAACGCGCCGGCTATCAGCTAATATATTATACAAATTTCATCAAGGCAAAACAAATACATTCCAGTTTTTTGTCAAGCGACAAAAAATATGAAGAATAGTTAATGAAAGGCTTTCTATTATCAAATCTTTTATTAATAGTCGTTACATTTAAATATGGAGGATAATCTTTTTCTTTGCTAGAAACTGAAAATTTTACAATAATAAATTTAAATTTAATTGAATTTATTTGTATGTGTTTCAATCAAAAAGTTCTAACATAATTTTGGATTATTACACTAGATATTTCTTAAATACGTCGAATGTAATTAGTGCTTAAAAATATGCAACAATAATGAAAATCAAAGATATAACAAACTGACTATTCTGACCCGTCGGAAGGCAAAAGAAAATACTTGAATGACCGGACTGCAGCGACAGTAACCCTGGCAGGAATTGTGGTTGAATCCTAAGGGCCATCACCGACCACGGCACAACACTTCCCTAAGGAAGTACGTCCCATTGTAGATGGGAGGAGTCAGACTACCACCACCTACAGGGGTAGCAAAAACCACCTACAAAATGTCTGAAGCTTCTCAACCTGAATAACGAGGTGCCCCCCCCCTCCTTGGGACGAAATAAAAGATACATAGAATGATGCCCTGCTATTTGCATTCCACGTCTTTAATAAACATATATATTGTAAACGTGTTAGCTTACAATGGAATTTTTCGCTATCAGAATGGATTTGCATAGAGTATTAAACTGAAGGAAAGAAAATAACTGAAAGAAACTGATTTACATTTATCAGTGAATAAAAAGGAATTCTATTTTTATATGTTTGTAAAATAAAGCAATGAATCCTTTCATTTTTAAGTTCTAAGCAATGATAAGAGTAATAGTACAAATAATATTAAGATAATGATGAGAGTAATAGTATTATGAGTACAATAATACTTAAAAATGCAGAAATAAAGCGAAAAAAAATATAGAAATCATTTAATTTTCTCTCCCTTTCGATAAAATTGCTTATAACTCTAAAATCAATATTTCTTTTAATATAAAAAAATGTATCGAATTTCATTTCTTTTGCTGATATTACAATATTTATCATTTCAATGCTTTGAAATTAATGACTAATTTAAATTCAGATGCACTTGAAATAAAACTTTCCTTGCTACCCAGTGCTACTTTGCAAAAACGAATAAAACTAATTTTAGAATTTTTCAATATTTTATTTTGTTTTGCATGAAGTGGCAATAAATTTCAGTAAGTGTATTCTAACTTTACAGAGGCTTTTAAAGTTACACAAAATGTAATATTCTTTATGCCGACTTTCAGAAAATATGTAAACCATACACTTTTAAATATGGAAACAACCCCTTAACAAAAAATTTCAAATAGCTCCCGATGTAATCATGCTATATTCATTGAAATATATATTCTACTTATCATATACTAAAGTAATCGCATATACTTAAAAATGCAGAAATAAAGCGAAAAAAAAATATAGAAATCATTTAATTTTCTCTCTCCTTTACTCTTTCGATAAAATTACTTATAACACTAAAATGAATATTTCTTTTAATATAAAAAAGGAATCGAATTTTAATTCTTTTGTACATATTACAAATTTATCATTTTAATGCTTTCAAATTAATGATAATTTAAGTTCAGATGCAATTGAAATAAAACGTTCAGTGCTTCTTTGCAAAAAAGAATAAAAATTCCTTCAGAAATTTTGTTTTGTATGAAGTAGCAATCGATTTCAATAAGTGGAGTCTAACTTTAGAGACGCTTTTAAAGTTACACAAAAATATTAGATTCTTTACATCAACCTTCAGAGAATATATAAAAATTACACTTCTGTTGTTGTTTGTTTGTTTGTTTCTTATGGCACTTGCCACTGACAAGCCCGCTGTTACGAAGACAGCGATTTAAGCCTGAGGGGGATGTCTCTTATTTTTTAACTAGGGCCGAGTACTAGGCTAACTAACTTACTATTAACTAGGACCAAGAGTACGACTTTGCCACTCACGCATCATTCATTCGCTTGCACAACCCCTTTTTACAGGAGGGCACATTCACACATCTCACAGATTGAACAACAGAAGAACAACCATGCCCAAACCGGGACTCGAACCCGGGACGCCCAGATCACGGGGAAGACGCGCTACTCCTATGCCAGGACTCCGGCAATTACACTTCTAAATTTCGAAACAACTCCTGAGTAGAAGATTTCAAGTAGCCCCGATGTAAATTAATTAATCGATGGACTTCCCCCATGGGAAGATGAGATCAAAATGGCAGTTACCTAGAAAATTTGAAATTTTATACAATTTTTAATAGATAGACTTTATCCTGTAAGCATTTTAGATTACAACATCTTTTAGTATTGGTTACTAGCTCTAAAATGACGATTTTAGTTTCCAAATACGATTACTTACAGCAGATTTAAACTTACTGGCTCTTTTTTTCCACGACTGTACCTTTATTGGAAAAAAATACATACAGCCAGACGTACATTGAATACATCGTTATGAACGTTTCTGACATGTGGGTATAAAAACTCGGTCCTTACCGCAACTTCTTCTGAGTGACACACATAAAATTATTTCGCATGTCTTAATTGGTGTCTATTATTTTAGAAGGCAGTTCGCCGTCAGTCAAATATAGATGACATACAATATCGAAGGAGTGTAAAATATATATATATTTTTCTACAATTATGATAAAATACTTTGGCTTACATAAAAAAGTTTACTTAAAATATTTTTCTTGGAATCTAGTTATTCATTAATGCATAGATTAACCACATAAGGTTACAACAATTAATTCTACATTAGATACTTTTATCTGATATATTCAACATTTAATCTTTCAATATATAAGAAGAAAAAAAGACTTTTTCATAAAATTCTCTATTTCAAGTCCCAGCGAAGGATTAGCTTTTAACAACAAAACAATGAAAATGATCTTTAACGTTTTGATGCTTACCCTTCTTTATAGGATTACCTTTGCTTTTTTGAGAACCATCAAGCTTACAAAAAAAATGAAACAGATTCCATTATTTAATTTTCTTACATTTTGCAGGACATAATTTCTTTAAGAGAATAAGAAAATATTGCAAAATGAAATCCATTTAATGTCGTTGTTGTGACTCATGGCACTTTACAAGCCCACTGACAGTTATTTGGCAGCGATTATAGCCGAGTGAGCGTCACTTGATTTTTTTCAGTAGCTCCAACTAGTACCAAGAGTACGACTTATCTACTTCATGTCTAACATTCGTTTGCATAACCCCTTTTTTACAGGGGGACACATTCACACACCTAACAGGTAAAAACACAGAAGAACAACCATGCCCTTAAAACAAATATTAACCCTTAAAGCAAATATGAACAATCGAATTTGACTTTCAGCATAATAAAATATTTTGAAAAATAACAGTACAGTTTCAGATTTCCTTATATTTGGATGGCATTGGATTCAAAATAATGATTTTTGAATGAAGAATAGGGTACTTAAGAGTCAAATTTGTTAAAATCATATTATATAGGATTAGCATGCTGTTAAGAATTGAAAATGTATAATCTATTGAAATTAAATAAAATCTTCGAAACAGTACAGTTTTTTTTATATTTGATGTGCGATTTTCATTATTTTTCAGACTCATAGGTTGCCATTGGCATTACCCGCATTTTTTATGGTTGATATATAACTTCAATTTCCTTGAACTTCAATTTTGAGGTACATTCAAAGTTTCAAAGAGAATTTGAAAATAAAGAATAGTGCAAAATATAGGTACAACATGAAAAATATTTTAAGTGACCTTATTGTGATCATTTTTGGCGATTATTTTATAATAATAAATTATTTATAAAAATTTTCAGAATATACCACTTAATAAATAAATCTTTACGTATGCATTTATTATTATAAATTATAAAATCCATACTTTAGTTATAATAAATGGATATGTTGTAAAAATAAATTTAAATATATAAGTTACGAACTTATATATTTAAAAAAAAACTTTCTTATTTTTGGATAATAAAAATGTTTTATTGTAATTGACTCGAAAGTTTAATTCATATTAAATGTATTTCTCTACTGTATAAAAGTTATGAAAATGAAACATAGAAAATAAGTAACATAATATAATGTACAAAGTACGCATGTGTCACTTCTGGAAAGTCTCCAATTATATTAATGATTCTTTTATTACAAATTTAAAATGCAGATTTTAGTTTGAAGCAAAATTGCCTTTTTTAGAATGCATTTTATTATTTAGCTCAATAAAGATTGTGAGACATAAAAATTAAATGTCTATTCTTTTCTAGAGATACTTTGTTAACAAATTCGAATGTAAGTGATTTTTTTTATATTTTAATTCAGTGTATTTGATTTCATATAAAATGTTAAATTGAATACAAAACTTGATATTATTTTTATAACTAATGTAGTTTAGTTTATAAAAGTAAATTAAATGCAATCGCTTCGAAGATTACTTTAATTTCAATGTTTTATAATAGTAAATAAAGAAAATTCTATTTGTTAATATATTGCAAACTAGATGTATTTTCTCTTAACTATATATGCAAATTAATCCAAATCTTTGCACAGAAATGATTTCATTATCCCTGACTCTATTCAAATTATAAAATGTAGCACGTTTTAAGTATTAAAAACGTTTGTTTTCGGATTCTTAGATGCATACGGATGGGAAATTTAATTTTTATGCATTGTATTTGATAAATTTAATCTCGCCTTTTCTAAGCAAATTGACTGCCGTATTTATTTTATATTTATTGACTAAGATGGAGGCAGTATCATACGTTATTCTTTCGGAAATCAGTTGTATAGACACGTTCAAAAACCAAGCTAATGGAACGCAACGCTTTGTTCCCGGAATATTCAAAAAAATTCGGAGCACAGGAGATAGAAACACAACAAAATGTTCACAAAGAATTAAAAAAAGGCACAACAAAACTCAAAATGAAAAATAGTAGCTTTCAGCTTAAACATGGAACTAATTATCAACAATATAATGTGTATGAAAATTGCTGCTAAAATCCTGATATTACTATATAACCGCAAAAAAGCATTAGTAGGAACTGGTTCCATGAAATTAGTCAAGATTACATTTAGATAGATTCAGAAGTAGAAACTTTTCTATGCCAGATCGCTGCAAGGGTGTCATTAGAGCTCGTGGGGGATCCTCTAAATACAGTAATGATTCTCTTACGTGTATATGCATCTAAGTATATGTAATATGACTTCAGTTATGTAGAATTTACATTAAGTACAGAATATGTGCATCTATTATTTTGCTTATCGTTTTTTCAAATATTGAACTATTTTTTTTTTCATTTTTCCAAATAATTAAGTGTAAACAATTAATTAATCCTAATAAAGTTCGATTGAGATTAATCTTAAAACTGTAAATTATCGTAACAATACCATCACTGCATAAAACATATGCTTAAAAAATTACTTCAACTCTTTTCTAATTTTTCAATTGTAATACATTTTTTAATGCCATTGGAAGTATTATTTTCAAACATAAACTCAATACAAATTGAGATATACCATTTCAGAATGAGACGTCATGGCGTCTCCTTGCTGTTTGTTGCGTGAAACATTGCTCTTTAATCTAATCCGCGTTTTTATTTTTGAATTTTGTTCTGCTTGTTATGCGAATTATTCGTTATAAGAAATGCTTGTTAATCTAAGTTTGACTTTTATTAAGCATCCATATTCAAAGATCTGAAAATGATATTTGTCTTCGCATAGGAAAATCCCTTCCAAACACAAGTGCGACCCAGTTTTACTAGAAATCCATACACTGAAACAGCGCTATAATCATTGATTTCGTCTTAAATACAACTCCTTTTCCACGTGTCTATAGGTCACTAAGTCCAACATAAACTATTGCAAATTTCCCTTTATTTTGAGTGAAAATAATCCTCATAAAGCCATATATATATATATATATATATATATATATATATATATATATATATATATATATATATATATATATATATATATATATATATATATATATATATATATATATATATATGAGTGGTCCAAAAAAGCTTCCCCTATATATGAAGCCCTAGCGGCCTATCCGCTCAACCAATCGAACCAAAATTTCAGACATGGTTGTTTGAAGGTATGCGCTGGAGATTGTGATGATTCTAAACAAACGGTGAAGAAATTTGAAATTTTACAGTGAGAGAATTTTGAAATTTTCGAATGGCAACACCCACTTTTTCCTTGCTCAAATTGATCAGCGTATTGAAAAACCACAAATGGCGTTGGAACGATTAGCGTGTGACAAAAATTGCCGCCATAAATCATTTGCAAAGAAGAGCATTATAAAGGACTAATGACAACACAGAGAGGAAAGAGAAAAAAAGCTTTTATTGGAATGGAAAGTTATAATTACAGGTTTTCAACGTGTTCACCTTTGCAGGCGACAACGCATTGCATTCGGGAGATTGTGGACAACAATGCCAAACGTAACATGAAAGGAGGAATCTGCATAACTTCACGTTATAGCATCTTGCAATTCTGACACATCTCGTGGACTAAGCGTATACACCTTAGGTTTCAGATAACCCAAGAACCAGAAATCCATAGGAGTGAGTCGGGGGATCGCGGTGGCCACGAAACTGCAAAGTTACTAGAGATGACTCTATCACCAAAGTGTTGTTACAGCACTGGTCGAACACATTGGGCTTTGTTTAGAATCATCACAATCTCCAGCGCATACCTTCAAACAACCATGTCTGAAATTTTGGTTCGATTGGTTCAGCGGATAGGCCGCTAGGGTTTCATATATAGGGGAAGTTTTTTTTGGACCACCCTGTATATATATATATATATATATATATATATATATATATATATATATATATAGTATCCGGCCTGAAGACTTTCTCAAGTGTCATTTTCAGGCAGGGATTCAAAATAAGGGATCTTTTATGTAAGGAATCCAGGTTATTTTGTCCAACAGTATTGACTCATCGTGACCAAAAAATCCCTTGAAATTAGGCCTAAGAGATACACCATTTTTGCAGAAAAGAAACAAAACAAAAATTAGAAGAATACGAGTACTAATAAGCAAAATACAATAACATAAAATAACCATATAATAACTCTCATAACCAATTATGAAAACAAAGTTTCCGTACGCAGCTATGACTATTAATAAAAGTTTAATTTTTGGCACAAAATATTTTGTTATGAAATTGGAAATTTTAAAATTGGTTTAACTCAATTTTATTTATTATTTATGAATATTATAAAGGAAAAACTATGAAGAAAATTAAATACTTAAATTGAAAGAATAAAAAAATGCCACTAAGGAGGAACAAAAAAGTTACATGCTACGTGAAAGACCTTTTTCATGCTGACCAACTTGCATTTAATGATCGGTAGACCTTCCTGTGGCCTTTATCACTTCTCTCAAATGTTGTGGCATAACCCCCATCATTTTTTTGTTGTTTCTAGAGAAATACTACTCCAAATGTCTTGAATGACCCTTTTGAGTCCATACTTGTTCTTTGTGTCATATTTTTTTAGTTCAAGACCGATTTCTTCCAATAAATGTACTATAAGAATTAAATCGGGAGACTGGAGAGGGCTATGAAGCTGTTTTTTAACATTATAGAGACATTACTCTTGACAAATCTTGGAGGTGTGCTTAGGATCGTTGTCCTGTTGAAAAGTAGAGTACATTCCAAGGGACAGTTTATCTGCATTGGTTAAAACGTTTTGTTTTAGAATGTCAAGATGTATGTACCTATCCATATTTCCCTTTATAAAACATACATATCCGACACCAGCAGCACTTATACATCCCCATACCAAATTCCAACCATCACTGTGTTTCACAGTTCCACATAAATTCTGCCGGCGTCCTGGCATAGGGGTAGCGCGTCTTCCCCGTGATCTGGGCGTCCCGGGTTCGAGTCCCGGTTTGGGCATGGTTGTTGTTCTATCTGTGAGATGTGTGAATGTGCCCTCCTGTAAAAAGGGATTGTGCAAGCGAATGAATGATGCGTGAGAAAACTCTTGGCTCTAGTTGGCGCTGCTATAAAAAATAAGAGACGTCCCCCTCAGGCTTAAATCGCTGTCTTCGTAACAGTTCAGTGGCAAGTGCCATAAGAAACAAACAAACAACATAAATTCTTAAGTCACATATGCTATTTTGATTCCCTCCAGATCATAACTCGACCATCTGACTCAAGGATATTCAATTTTGATTCATTACTAAAAAAGGACCGATTCCCAAGAAGATGGAGGCTTGCTTATATGCTTCTTTATAAACTCGAGATACTTTTTCTGTAGTAGAGACTTATAACAGGCTTCTTAAGGGCCTCACATCCATTGTAATCTTTTTTTCAAAATGACATTTCTCGCAATTTAAGATGCGAATTTAATGTTGTAACTAAACGTTAAGTCAGCTGCAATTTGAGGTGCATTAATCCGTGGGATTATCTTGTACCTTACACATGATATTCATTTTATGCAAGCGATTTAACTTCGGAGTTCTTCAGGATCGATCTCTATCCTCAAAAGTTTACACATCACGGTAACTTTCAATAATATACTGTACTGTAGACTTTGGCTTGTAAGTCATTTCACTGATTTATTTCATAAATAATCCATTTTTTCGCAACCGAATCACTAACTCACGAATGGATTTCCGAATTTCCATTTTAAGACGATCAGCGAAACATTGGAATTAAACAACTGTTCTTTAGTCAGAGTGAAAATCACTGAAGTCGTATTCTTCACTCTGACAAACCATCACACTTTGAATATTTACTGTGGATTAGTTGTACAGCACGTCAGGAGGAATTTGTATATCGCGTACGGAAACTTTTTTTTGCATGATACTTCGTCATTTATCTTAAAAATTGCAAACGGACTTGCTGAGTTTTGTAAAAGAGAGAAATTTATTATGAAACTCCCTTTTAAAGACTCATATTAACAATATATAAGTAGTTTATAAAGATAAAAAGCAAAGATTAGAAATTATGCTAGTTAATTTTTATTTTAGTCTTCCGTACGGAAACTTTTTTTTACCCACTGTATATATATATATATATATATATATGATATTCTTCCAAGCCAATATATACCTTGCGCACCTGCTCTGTATTGAAATTTCTGACAGTTGACTGATATTGTAAAAGTTTTCTGCAGTGTATTAGTGAATAAATTACCCAACTCCTGCATTAATCCGTTCACCGCTGATTCATGTGTTAAACGAATAAATAAAGTCAGTTTACTTCAAAAACGAAAAGAGAAACATACCTTATTTTTTGTGAATATATTTCTTCTTAGTGGAATTAACATGCATTTTATTATAATAATGATTTGCCAAAATACGTATAAAATTTCATAAGAAATCAGACCAAATATAATCACAAGGAATAATCTCGGTAATAACAAACGATTCTGCCAAAGCAACCACCGCAAGAAAAAAAAAAGGCGTATTGTGGACCGAATACAATTGACCAGTATAATAAATATCACATGCGCAGAACCCTCACATGATGCGACATATCATTATGAACACTGAGTTTGTCTGCAATTTATTTAATAGAATATATATATTTTTAAATTTATATCCCAAGTCCAAGTTTAAGTCCAACATAAACTATTGCATTGATTGTATGGATGCATCAAGGAAATTTACGAATTTACAATTAAGTTACTAGGATAAACATTTTATTTTAAGCAGGAATCGATAATTATTTAATAATATTCTTCATTATTTTTTTTTGTTATGATCCACGCATATGATTCACAGTATAAACCATCTCATAAGATGACACCGTTCTCTGTTATCACTTAATTGCAATGGATCATGGGTAAATAAATTAAATTATCGAATAATATCGAATAAATACGATTCATCATTCTAATAGCATCTGCAGTACCCAACATGTTAAAATATGTTTCTCAATGATATAAGTCTCATGTAAAGAAATTGAAGCTGGTCATCCTAACCGGAAAATGTCACTATTTTTCAATATAATTAATGACTTCCTCTTTCGCCTCCCCTTTTCCCATTTTTAACAAATAGTTCTCGAAAAGTGTCCCTTTTATTGAAATGGGAAATAAAAGGCGAAAATATAAGTGAAAATAAGCAGAGCCCTCTTTTAGTGAAATGCATCTTCCATTACTTTATTCACGCATCAAAAGCAACGAGTTTTCACAAAATAGCAAGTATTAACATTACGAGCTCGTTAACGTCAGCAGAAAATGCTTTTTCGTATTGCGTAGTGTATCTGTGAGGCCTAATCGCCCCATTCTGAATGAGTGTTTATCCTAAATTTTAATTCCAATGGCGAAAGCGAACTTTTAATTCAAGCTGGAATCCGACTGCACTGTTCCCCAAATGTACAACAAATGTGAGCAAATCAGCGGCAGTAGAAAATATTTTCCCAATGTAAGAGTTTTTAAAAGTTACTTAACTCGGCATTGGTTTTCAGTAGTTTAAATTATCGTTTAAACAAATTCTTTGCCTCTAAAACATTTAAATTGGACTCAGCTTTTTGTGAATTTCAATGGTCTGATTTGGCTTGTAATTTTGTAAGAATTGGGTGAATCTAGATCTATCATCTACGTAAGCTGTCCAAACTAAAGAGAAAATGGAAATGTTTCTAATTCCAATTAATTTTGAATGCTATCTCATTCAAGCATATTGTTCGCGTCAATTGTGAATATTTATTATTTTACAACTGATGTATAAATGCATGCATTTCAATTAGTCCTAGTATTATTCTTTTAAGATGGCTTATAAACCCACGATATCGCCCGAACATGGCAGGAGCTGCATCTGCTGCCACCGAAATAATGTTTGTAAATGGAATAGATTTTTCTGTAAAAAAATCGCTCAGGACATTAAATATCGATTCGCCTTTAGTGTCCGACTTCAGAGTTTTTGCGAATAGCAGCTCTTCATGGATTTCTTCGTCCATAACAAATCGATCATATGTCAATAATAATGCTTCATTACCAGGCAGAGTAGACTCGTCCAATTGAATAGAAAAACGAGTGGTTTGCAGATAATTACACAAGAAGCTTTCTATATCACAGCTCATTTCATCAATACGTCTTTGTACAATGTTGTTACTTAAAGGAATTCTTTTGAGTACGTCAAATGGAGGTTTGTGCAGAACAGTTTTTATAACCTCTTCAATGGCGGGTAAAATTAACTCTTCTCCGATGGTGTGCGGTTTTCCAGATTTCGCTATAAGCAACGAAATATTGTAAGATTCCCGGCAAGCCATCATCGTTACTTTGAGACGTTGAAGCAAACATACTATTTACGGTAGGTCTCTTTTCATATTTTTCCTTCCATGTTTGAAAGTATTTCAGATCTTTACCTATTTTTTCAGGATGACACCTTCTTAGATGGTCTTCGAGCTTCGATGGTTTCATAGAGCCATTGCTCAGAACTTTGTTGCATAAAAGACACATGGACAATCGTTTGTCTGCCGTTGATGGAAGAAAACCAAATTTGAAATAATCAACACTGTACTGCCGACATTTCTTCTTAGATTCAGCCATTTTCCGTATCAGTTGTGACCTGTAAAAAAATGTTTGTTTTTGAGGCGATTTTACCAGAATATGGCTATTATAACACAACAGAATAGAATTATTGCAATAAAAAAATGCCCGCGGAAACACCGTTCTTTTAATTAATTGCCGTCGTCGCGTAAATAAATATTTTTAAACAAAAAGTACCTAGGTACCTAAAGTTTAATCTTCCACGGCTTTTTGTTCGTTTATAGAAGTTTTGAATAATCTCTAGTATTTAATTTTTACTACATAACTACCTACTACACTCAAATAGTAAAACAAATATAATATGATTGATAAATTACAATATACAATAAAAATGTGTATAACAAATAGGCAGATACTTACTTTTTCCGGCACTGCAAACACTGACATCGATTCACTCACAGTCACACTTTTATGTTCAAAATCCCGGAAACAAATGAGTAACGTTTTGTTCTTGGCATTCGTATTTATACTAATGTAGATTGCAAGCACAGCGCAAGTCACATTTCATCCCTTTGCATTCAAAAAGCATCCCGGAAGAGCGGGCGGCACTTTGTAAGTCTCGAGCTGTGGTGTACACTTGTACTATTATCTGTTGTTCTATTCAATTCTGTGTTTGAACTGAGTCTCGAATATTTTTGAGTACCTACCTAGTGAATGATGCTACCTGCCTACGTTGATAGGTAAATCCAAGCCAAAATTTTTGTTCTTTATTATGAAAACCAGAAAATTTTTCGTGGACCCCCACTTACAACTTGTGAGCCCCTGCTTTCTTTTCATGTCTACGTGGACCCCCATGTGGTCTCCTATGGACCCCTAGGGGTCCACCTGGACCACTTTGGGAACCTATGCTCTACAGGCCTGACTGTTCGACCTACAGCTACCAGACTTGGAGTCCGGAAGAGTCCAGACTTGGGAACCTATGCTCTACAGTCCAGACTTGGAGTCGGAGCAATTTTTGTTTTGAATTTTTAATTAATGAAAAATTAAGCGAAATTTCGGTATTTTCTGCTATAGCTTCCGAAAATATGACAGCACAAATTGATTTTTATATCAAGTTAAAGTTTAAAAAATTCTCTTTCCAATGACACGATTGTTTAAACCAAAAAATTAAATTTCTATTTTTAATGATTTAAAAAATAAGTTTATTATATTTTTTTTAACGATTTATTTCGCTCAAAATAAAAATGAAATTTAACCTGCACGAGCGCGTTGCTTGTGTATGGGAAAAAATTAACTTTTATCAAAGAGTTGTCATCGCATAAAAAAAAAGCTTAAATTTAAAAAAAAAATATTTTAAATATTACTGCAATTTTAGAAAAGTGTCATTTTCCATATGTGTCTGTGTGAAATGAAATAAATAAGAAATATAATATTTTCTAAAAAATAAATGCAAAGCAATGTTTTCTATGATCTTTTAGTATATCTACATTATTAAAATAATAATAAAAATCAATAAATCAGCTTTGTTTAAGGCAAACATAGTTCTATATATATCTAACAAATCTAGGGCCAATTTATAAACCTTTTATGTATGAAATATATTTGTTAAAATGGTCAAAATGAAGCAAATAATTATATTTTATGTAACTGGATTCAATAAATACTCTAATAAATTACGACTGTTTAGCTTTTATCAAGATTTTCTGCTCTGTGAATCATATTTAAAAAAATATATTCATGAGACGCTACTATTTTAAATAAAAAGAGTAGCACAAAATCTGTCTCTAAAACTGACTGATTTATGGAACTTTGAATATTACTATACAATAAAAACGGGCGATTTTAGACCACTTCATTGACCATTTCAAAGATGAAACCCCAATTAGTGCACAGGGTTTCTCAAGATTGATTGGCTAAGATTATGAAAATGTTGATTTTTCTAAACTATTCTGTTGAAAACTTCAGCATTCAATCAGATTTGGAAAGCAGAAGATACAAATGTTGATTTATTTATTTCAAAGTTGAAGTGCCAAGAATATTTCGCAAAAAATGATAAAGGAACTATATAATTAAGATTTCATAATTTTTTGAAGCATAGACAGGAACAAAGTAAAATATTGTCATTCGAGTCCTATAAATACTTTAGAAAGTAAAACTAAAAACTAAATTTTATGATAAATCTGAGCAATTTATAACGAATAATTCTTGAGATATTACATAAATTATTAAAATTATTCTGTAGTGCACGTAAAGGCTGAACGACTCTGTAATTATTTGATTGCTTTATATTTTCTGCTGCGAAAGCGAGTCACGGAAAAATAAATTAAAATATTTTTGGAAAAAATAACGACAAATTACATTCCATATATTGCCTCTGAAAATGTTATGAAACACACTTATTGATACTCTGTTAAGAGCAAAAGAATATTGTGTTTCAAAACAGTTGCATATGTAAATGGAATGAAATATTGAACAACCAATGCGAAAGCTTCAAGAGTCAATGCATAGATTTTCAAAATGTGAAATAGTCAATGCATAAACATTATGGAACTTGAATAGTGAGATAACTTTCGTTAATGCTTTTCTGTATTATGCAGATATTGATTCTATTTGTTATTGCACTATAAAAGTGATAGTCTCCCAAAATATGTTAAGTTTGCAGTAGTAGATTATTACATTCATTTGTAAAAATTAAAAACCTGTAAATAAAGGATATCCCAAAATAAAAGCAAGATTTGTATTTGCCACCATTCATGTAGTTAAGTGTTGGCAACAATATTAAAGAAACCATTTGACAGCTGAGAATTTAGGGCCAGTAAAAGCGGAGCATTATACAACAGAACAATGTGTTAACCCAAGATATGAATTAAATAAAAAACGCAGTTTTTTTTCTTTAATGTATTGTATTGTTATTACCGGCGTCCTGGCATAGGGGTAGCGTGTCTTCCTCGTGATCTGGGCGTCCCTGGTTCGAATCACGGTTCGGGCATGGTTGTTCTTCATTTGTGTTCTCTTTGTGGGGTGTGTGAATGTGCCCCTCTGAAAAAAGGGGTTGTGCAAGCGAATGTGTGTGTTTCATGACTAGAAGTCAGACTTCTGCCCTTGAATGCTCAGGAGTCGTTACCTTCAGAAGCTATTGCAAACTCTTTACGTGGTAACGCGGACACGACATCATCGTCATCATGTTTTTATTGTATAGTAAAGTTCCTAGAATAGGATTATGTTTGGAATAACAAGTAAAGCAAATGGCATCCATGCTTTGTTGGGGCATGCGCACAATTTTGTCGAAATTTTCCATGACTATTATGCATAAATGTGGTTTCATTTCTTTGATGCAACGTTGAATTCTCTCCTTCAATTCACACATGCTTGTAGGCGTGTTGGCATAGACCTTTGACTTCAAATAACTCAATAAAAATAAATCCAATGGCGATAAATCCCACTATATAAGAGAGCCAATTCACAAGTTTTCGAACTCTCGGCCGCCATATTTCCATTATTTTTGAAATATTGTTCAACAATGAAAACGCATCATTCTGTCGATTAACACTATTTTTATTAACCCTATGAGCTGTTTTTTCAATAGTGTTACAAACACTTACTACACGAATGGTGGCAAATTCAAATCTTGCTTTAATTTTGGGACAACCTTTATAACAGACTTTTTTTAATTCACAAATTTAGTGGCATTAACGTGATCCTTTATTTTTGCGTGACGTCTTCTATCCCAAGAAAATGAAACCAGTTTTCTTCCTTTTTAAATGGATTATTTTACTGTCATATAGACTGAGACAAATCCAGTGTTTAAATTATATTGTATTCCAGGAGTTAGGGGATTTTATATTTCTTGATTAAAAGATAGAAAAACTTACGCTAAGAATACAAATTCAAATGCATCATATTTTTTTTCTGTTAAACTATTCATCACTTTTAAATAAATATTACCTACATTATATTATCCTAAATGAATTTGTCAAAATGAAGAAATAAAATTGATAAAATTTACAGAACCAAATTTTTAAGATAAAATATTTGTGAATCGAATACTCTTTTTATCTAAATAACTTCTTATTCATATGAATTTAAAATTGTAACTCGAAGTATATATTTTACTTCTTTCACAACGAAGCAAAATTAAAAACCTCAAATAAAAAACGCATTTAAGAATTTTATTTAAACAAAATATAAAAGAATGAGATTAAGAAAATATATTCATATTCGATTTTGTAGCATCTGGCTACGTGAAAGTTTTAAATTAAAGGAAAATAAACTGAAATGAAACGATTAATTACAGAAGATATAAGAAAGATATCTTGAATGGAAAACGATACAAATATTGAACTAAAAGCAATTATATGTTTTAATAATTTTTAGCTTAAGGCTATCATTATGAAACGAAAATAACGTTTCTTTTTTTATTTATTCGCTGGTTTCGCTCAATTTGTCCGCATTAATTAAAGAAATAGATTTTTTTTCCACAATCTGGGCTTCCAATTTGAAATTAAGCTGAGTTGGTGGAAAACAACATTACAAATAAAGATAAAATATTTTCTTTTCTTAATTCTTTAAGCGTCAATTTAATTACTATTTCTATAGTAATGGGCTAAGGATGCAGAGTTTTTTTTTTTTTTCAATATGAACAAAGAATATAAATATTAAAGGATATGAAATAAAAACTTTTTTTTAATTCGTTCTAGCAGCCTGACGAAAGTTAAAGAATTTATTTGCTATTTGTGTGGTTTGCGATTTCATTTCATTGGTGTTATTTCGTATATTACTTTGTTTCCCCGTTGACACTCAAAAATGTTTTACTCTAAGCCTTTAATTAATTCTGCAAAAAACAATATATTTTAGGAATCGTATCTGTAAATAGTGATTATAATTACAGATTTTTACATGCTGCATGCTATTTTTGGAGATACACTTTAGTTGAAGTTCCTTTAAAGATTTCTAAGAAACTTCTAAGATTTTCTTCTAATTCACCCTCCGTAAACAACGACATAAGCTCATGCGATCATAATTTAGTAAAATTGTTTTATGAAACAAATAGATTTATATTGTATCTCTATGTGTTTATTTATGTAAGCACACACTTGGTATTCCTGATTCATCGAAAACAGAAATTTATTTTTAATACGAGGATGGGAGTTTAGATTTCTTTCAAGTTGCCGAAGTGGTTCCTTTTGCTATTAGAAATATTTCTTTCTGGAATTCGCTAGATTTTTACCGAAATACGCGAGGGCGAGAATTGGAGAAATATATTTATTATGAATTCTATAAGACCATCTAATAAATGGAAACAGCGGAAAAGAAGGGTTTTCTATCTTAAACACATGGTTATATAAGGCCTCACAATTTTATTAATTTTGATTGTTGTTCTTCAAAAAAGATACACCATTATTTAAAGCGTATATTAAAAATATAGTCATTGTTTTTTTATTATATTGTCGTTTTTTTAATTTTTATCGTGTTAAAAATAGCATGAATATTACAAAAATGTTTCTATATATCTTAGAGTCTATATAGTTAGTTGTCTTAGTTTCTATATATCAATTTCTCAAAGGTTGAATAACAAGCATTTTTTCAGTGATTTTCACTTAACAAAATTTCTTACTGGACACGGTCATTTCAATTACTATCTCAAGAAATTTGGATTATCGAACACTGATCTGTGCTCTTGCAGCGTGGGTGGAGTTTATTATTTTTGATTGCTCCAAACTTACTGAAGGGAGAAGAGATTTTATTGTGGATCTAGATGCCTGTAATATTAAGTTTCCACCTCCGCTTCATGTCTTGGTCGACCACAAAATGGCCTTTTTCTCATTTTGTAAATTTATTGCCTTTGCTGCTTCAATTTTTAATTTGTTTTGTTGTTTATTTTTCCTGTTGTTTTTATCCTTTTTTATATGTACATATTTTTTTTCTATGTATGTAGTTGTTTCTACTTACCTCTGTAAGCCTTGCGCTGTACTTTGTGGTGCACAAAGATTGACTTGTTATTAATAATATATATATATATATATATATATATATATATATATATATATATATATATATATATCTTAGAGATCAATTTTTTCGGCACAGCAAAATAAATTAAGGTTCCATTGTCACAAAGGTACCAATTTATATTCCCGCGAATTCCATTTCTATTTTACTTCATTTCATATTATGAAGTTTACTACGGACGAGAAACGCAAATTTATCACTAAAAGTGCTCGCTTAAATTTATATTTAAACTTTATATTAAGCAGAATGAAATTTCAAAATAGTTATTTAAACTGAAGTTGTTGTTGTTGTTGTTGTCAGGGTAAAATAAAGTGACTTCTCTCCTTTTGAGTCTTAGGAACACTAACGATGCTTTCGGTTTCGACTAACAATAAAACTACCTGTCCTTGTATTTGATTATTAGTTTTACAATTATGTAACATACATGGAGGAACACAAAAGGTCTGGAAAGAAAACCCTTCCACGTGGATTGTAGGACAAATGGATTAACAGCAAATAATGAAAAATAATAGGATGATTGAATTAAGAAAGGAAAACACAATCATATCTTTCTAAGTAAAATATAAAAAAATAGGAAAAAAAAGTTTTTGAAACACAATTTCTTATGTATTTTATAAATATAAGAACTTGTTTTCCGAAAATATGAAATGAAAATAAAATAGTGTTACGAAATTTCCGGGGGTTCGTTTGGATAGTGGGGGTTATATGGTGTGAAGAACGCTCAATCACCAGGCGGCAGTAGAAAATAAAACAATGACGTTTATTTACACGAAGACACAAAGGGCAGCACAAAGACGACAACTATATACAGCACAGAAGACGATTATCTTCAGCCGAGACGTGCAGCATACAAAACAGCATAAACAGCAGCATACAACAGACTACTGCAGACAGTAGCACACAGCTTAGTTCAGCACTCACTTGATTCCGTCGCTGCTCCGCGTATCTCTGGAAGGCCAATTCTTCACCGTCGCTTCCGACTAGTCTTCGACTCCACTGGTCCACGACTCAATTCACCACTGGTTCGCGACTCAATTCACCGTCACTCCCCGGCAGCTGCAGCTCCTTTTATAGGTCTTAGGAGGCGGGGCTAGAAGAATCTCAACCAATCAGGAAAGTTCGAGGCGTATCTCCGTTCCTACTGGACGGATCGGAAAAATTCTCGATGTTTCGGGTATAATCTATTTTGGCAACAAAGTCGCCAAATTCGTCTCCAAGTCGCCAAATAGTCGCCAATCTCTGGGACCTCCTATGGAACCCACTATGCTGGGAAGCCGCATCGCAGATTCGTAACAATAGTAAAAACATGAAATGCACATTTTAAGATATTTGGAATTCTAATGGAAGTTTAAGGATATTCTATTTTTTTCTCACAATGTAGAATTTTTTTTTATATTATTATAAGCAATGATTGAGAATTTTAATTTTATTTTGAGAATCATATTTAAGAAAGAAAAAACAGTTTGCCATCAAAGCATTAACAACTTTTAATTAGAAGTCTACTTTCGTAATTATATACCAGATAACGCCAGATATAAAGAATTAAAATTTAGTTCAAATAAACTGTTGAGATTATATTTAAGCCTTTGAAAATGTTAAAGAACTATATTTTCATTTCCATTTTACATTTCTACAAAATAAACTATTAAAATGTTTTGTATTTAAAAGCAGAAATAAATCAAATTAAGTAAAAACGTGAAGAAAATCCTTTTCTTTTAAAAATAAGTCGGGGAGAAATAACCTCTAGCAGAATCATATTTCCTAACTCAAAAATTAATGTATTTATGATATTATGATTTTTTCATTTCGCTTTACTTAATTATATAATCACAAATAAATATTATTGTTAATACTTCATCCTACACAACAACAACATCGCATATAAATAAGGACATCGAAAAGAATAAATAATAAATATTTTGGTTCGCTGTTGAGTTATATATGCAAATTCTGAAGTTCGATTTTTCACTTCAAATTTAATTTTGTCACTTCCTTGAAAATAATTTGCTTCCCAAGTTCTTTAATTCCCTTATTCTATGAGATATCATGTCATAAGCAGATGATATAAACTTATAGTGACTGAGTGTGAACACAATAATTAGTGCGACGTCTAACACTGTTATATTTGATGCTTTAAGACCTTCTCTAATCCAATGCAAAGAATAATTACGTTTTCTTTTGCTAAAGAATTCCTTTGAAGGTATTATTTTATGACACAAATTATTAAGACTTTAAAATAGACAAGTATTAAAGTTGTATAACATGACAGTGTAATTTAACTCTGTCAAAATGCATTATATATGATAAAAGAATTGCGATAAGAGAAGAAAAAATCATAATCAGAATAAAATCATATAAATTTGAAAATAAAATAGGAAATTATATGTTTTTAAAAAGTAAAATAATTCATAAGAACATTTTATATCTTTTTCTTTTCTTTTAAGATTTCTTACTTTTATGTTATTTTCAATTGTACTACTTTAAAATACAATTTTAACATGACTTTTTTTAAAACTTTTTTCATATTTCTAAAAGTATAACTTTGTAATCTAATTTAAATTCATTTATTTATCTTCTGCAGATCTGAAATTCTATTAACATTGTATTTGTGATAACAATATATTATTTTAACAATTCTTGAACATCTTTACCATTTTATCGAATAAGTTAAGTTATCATTGATTGCATGTAGTATCTTTTCTATCTGTTTCCTGAATAGGTTTTGCAGATTGAATTTGAGTTAATAAGTTTTTAAAATATTATTTTACTTTAGTAATACATTAATTAATCATGCAATTTACCTCACTAATAAGATAATATTTTTATTTATACATGATTTAAACATACCTTTTACTTCACAATTGAAATAACGTTTAGAAAGTTTTTTTATTGGATTTATTTATAGTTTACCATTTCGATTTAAATAAACAAAACAAATTAATTAACCCTAGGAATATTTTGTGAAGAATCTCACAATTATGAATTATGGTCAGATGATGGGGACGGTCCTTTTGTTGGCGTCAGATCTCCAGAGCTGGCAAGAGGGCGGTTTTAGCTCCGTTGAGTTTGGCTGCTTTGGGCCCCCTTTGTCATCTGTTATATGAATCATTATTCTGTCCTAGTACCCTTCAATCCCGAAGCCGGGACTTTACAGTCGGGGCCAACATGGTCTTTATTTTTACAGGAAACCTGTTTCTTTTTTTAAATTTATTAGTTTAGTTTTACTTTGCAGAAATAATCTAAAAGCATATAAATCATATCATATTTTTCAAGTACAAGAAATAATAAATGAAAAGTAACTTGAAATTTTATAATTTAAATTTCTTTAACACTAAAGACTAGCAAATGTTTGAGCAGACATCTTTAATAAGACATTTTTAATCATATATAGAAAACAGTACATTTCAAGCTGCTGAATTGAGCAAATTTCTCCATAATTAAATCTTATAACTTACTCTTTCTTTGTGTTTCTTTTATGTTCAGACTTCTAACAAATAACAAAATTATTTACGTTCTAATTAAAATAACCCCTTCATTTCGGCGGAGAAAATAATTAAAATAATTATTTTCCTAAATTAATTTTGCTTCATATATCAGAGCAAATTAGGAAGAATTAAGGTTATTATGATTTTTTTTCTTTCTCTGTTTAAAGCAAAGCAAAAAAAAAAAAAAAAAAAAAAACGGCAAATCCTGAGAAATCAAAATTTGCAATGGCTCTCTTTTTATGTCAACACTTTTTCAGTAATTTGCTACTGGTCTCTCTTTTCAAGTATATGAATTTTTGCAATTTTCCTGCATTTGTCAGAATTAGGATGCGAGCTACAAGCAGAAAAAAAAGCACCAAATTGATTTTTTATACTTTTTGAATTTGATTTTTTTACACTTTTATAATTATTGTCTTTAATATAATCCTTCTATGGATTTCTATAAACTTCCAAAATACGAATTTTTGTTATTTTCTGAATTTGCATTTATTACATTTATTGCTTTCCCTTTTAATAGATTTATAACCAAATTAATTTCTTTTATCATTGACTTGGCATAATTGATAGGCATGCAACGCGTCTTCAAATTGCCTCGAAATTTATTGATAGGGTATCCACAATAGAACTATTCAACGGAACCAACATTGTTATGTGCTTTCTAAACCGAAAGTCCACTCTTGTACCATTTTATTTCGGACCTCCAATACCACTAGATGGACGTATATAAATAAGGCGACTTTTTCATAAATCTATATATACAGGGTGGTCCAAAAAAAAACTTCCCCTATATATGAATCCCTAGCGGCCTATCCGCTCAACCAATCGAATCAAAATTTCAGACATGGTTGTTTGAAGGTATGCGCTGGAGATTGTGATGATTCTAAACAACACTGGGTTCACGGTTACGGTTACAGTGAGAGAATTTTGAAATTTTCGAATGGCAACACCCACTTTTTCCTTGCGCAAATTGATCAGCGTATTGAAAAACCACAAATGGCGTTGGAACGATTAGCGTGTGACGAAAATTGCCGCCGTAAAGCATATGCAAAAAAGAGCATTATAGACTAATGACAACGCAGAGATCAACACATCTTGCAATTCTGACACATCTCGTGGACCAGGCGTGTACACCTTAGATTTCAGATAACCCCAGTACCAGAAATCCATAGGAATGAGTCGGGGGGATCGCGGTGGCCACGAAACTGCAAAGTTACTAGAGATGACTCTATTAGAAAAGTGTTGTTGCAGCACTGGTCGAACACATTGTGTGGAGGAGTCCCATCTTGCATCCATACAATGTCCCTAATGACATTTCGTTGCTGCAATTCAGGAATAACGGAATTCTGCAACTGTGTAAGAATTGCAAGATGCGATAACACGTGAAGTTACGCAGGATTCCTTCTTTCATGTTACGTCCGGCATTGTTGTCCATAATCTCCCGAATGCAATGCGTTGTCGCCTGCGAAGACGAACACGTTGAAAACCTGTAATTATAACTTTCCATTCCAATAAAAACTTTTTTTTTCTCTTTCCTCTCTGTGTTGTCATTAGTCCTTTATAATGATCTTCTTTGCATATGCAATTTTCATCACACGCTAATCGTTCCAACGCCATTTGTGGTTTTTCAATACGCTGATCAATTTGAGCAAGGAAAAAGTGGGTGTTGCCATTCGAAAATTTCAAAATTCTCTCACTGTAACCGTAACCGTGAACCCTGTGTTGTTAAGAATCATCACAATCTCCAGCGCATACCTTCAAACAACCATGTCTGAAATTTTGGTTCGATTGGTTGAGCGGATAGGCCGCTAGGGTTTCATATATAGGGGAAGTTTTTTTTGGACCACCCTGTATATCAACAAGTGATTGTTCGATCTGGAGGAACCTCTGAAATGGCATGGGGATTCTACATTTGGTGTGATACGGATCTTCTAAAGTTAGGAGAGGATTCTGGCACGTTTCAGGTATATAAACATTCTGCCGTTACCCTACACCCACTTCCATGACCATTGTGCATTTCGCCGATTCCAATAGCGCAATGGGGCAACCCAAGTGTCAGAAATTGCTATCGAGTGGCTCCGAGATCACTGTTTTGACTTCGGTCACCTAAATCATTATACATGAAACTAAATGAACATATCTGTGATGCCTTACAATTCGTTGTTAAGAAGAAATCGCGAACACATTGCACTCTTTTTAGATTTGTGGACTGCCCTATGGAATTCATGATGCAAATTGCCTCTAGTATACTTTCAAACTTTAGTCGGGTTCAAGCCATGTCATTTTGTGGCACTTCCGCGAGCTCGTAGGGCTTTTCACAATAGTAGATAGTATAATTGTTTTCTTTGTTCTTTAGTGTATATCAATCTGTTTTAGCTAAGCACTAAGCAATTTCATTGATTTGTACTTAAATCTTGAATAATTGCTTAAAAGCCAGAAAATATTTCCTATCGCTTCTCTTCTTTTAAAGTTAATATGATTTGAGATATGCTGTAGTTCGCAATAAATACCGAATTTAAGCACCAGTATTTACACAGAAATATTTGAGCAAAGCAGACAAGATTATGTTTTTATCTTAGTTTAAAGAATAAATAATTAATTTGGAGTTGACATTTCATAAAAAATTCTTGGGAAATAATGAAATATATTTTTCAATATAATTTCGGTAATTACATATCTATTACAAAAAAGTATTTTTGAGTTAAATTGTCTCCAGAGTGAACCTTCTATTAGAAAGATAGTGCATTTTTATTCACAAAATTAAATATTAAAAATCATGCATAAAATAAAATAAGTAAAAACTTGTTCAATTAAGAATTTTACTTTTTGACAAGAAAGGAAGAAAAAATATTTGCTCTGTGAAAGTTTTCCAAAGCTGAGTGCGCTGAGATACTTGAGCATGCATAAGAAAAACAGTCAATTATTTACTGCAAGTTTTAGATACTAATCTTCTCCATTTAACTGTTCATTCAGCATTAGAATAATGCTTCTTTTCGTGAAATATTCATTCGAGAATCTCTTTAATCTGATTGCTTCATACTTTCACACTCGTATGACTTAAAGTGTTTCGGATAAATAAAAACCCATAAGAATTTGTTTTATTTTTTTCATTTAAAGTGCAAAATATTTCATAATTTAATAAAATCTACAAACTATACAAAATGTTCTAAAGAGTCAAAAAGAGAAGTTGGCACAAATTTGACATTGGAATTTACATCGATTCAAGAATTTAGTTTTTTAGAACTCCTTTCCTTTGATAAATCTTGTTTCTATCCTTTGCCGAAGTGTTACTTCAAAGAAAAGACTCGTAGACTTTACCTTGGTTTAATGTAATTTATAAAACTTGTCGGGATCCTGAGATCATATAACTTGCTTCACGCTGCTCCGTATTAACGTAATATGGAACGATATTTTCACTTCTGTTTCAGAATGGTACGTGAAGTAAAATGAAGTGCCTCACTTGCCTTTTGTGTTATATTAGCTAATAGACGTAAACTGGTATCGTACCATAATTATTGGAGAGGAAAGAATAAAATCTTCTCTTTGGAAATTAAAAGCACATTTTCAATTTTCCTCATTTCCTGCGCTAATTTAATTTTGGCCTATGACAACAGATATGACAGAAAAACTTGATGCTGCTTGTAAGAAACTGCATTATCATTACTTAATGAAAATTACATTTTTTATTGTAATTCTAAAATTGTATAATTACTGTATAAAATTGTATAATTACTGTATTGTATTATTGTATAAAGAGGATTAGTATTTATTATTGAAGGACACAATACACATACTTTACAGTAGGCACCTTTCATTTTATCATTTCAAAGTACATAGTATCATTTTAAAAACCTTTCAAAATCTGTAAAATTAAAAAGAAACAATAATAATTAAAAGCAAATCAAGAACTGTTTAGAGAAATCCTTTTGATAAATGTGAATGATTAAAATTTTTCCTTCAAAATTCAATCACAAATCAAGAAAGGATGCTGTTGTAACAAAAATAATTGCCAGAAATTATTTACAAAAATTAAATTTCAAGAGTGTTTCTTTTACCATATCACTATTTATAAACTTAAAAGGAACGAATACTTAGAACTTAAAAGTCCATTCTGTAGATAAAGCTGAAGGATATTTTCTTTTTCGTTCATGGAATAAATTTTTATTCTCTACAGACATTAAGTTCCTATGCATATAATGTTTGGAACTATTTTATATGGAGCCAAATTTAAATAAATGTTACTAATAATATTAAGAAAACAAATATCTCTAATTTTTAGTATTCAAAAACTTTGGAAGGACACTAAATATTTTGAGTTATAAAACAGTTAAAAAAAATCGTTCATTTTCTTTTCTGCTTTTCTGGAAAAAAATAAATGAAACATTTTAATTAATTGAAATTAGAATGTCTAAAATAATATATGAAACTGGTTTTATAAAAAGCGAGCTCCTGGCATATAAATATGATGGCAGAGATATTCGACGAATGACTCATATAATCCAAGCCAGCTTCTTCGCCCCTTTTGTGATTTTTAATTGTCTTAAAAATTCAGGTAATCAAGAAAATAAAAAAAGTAGGAACATCGAAAAAACAAATGCAATAAATACAAAAGTAAATACCTGAAATGCCCTCCAAAAAAACAAACAGGATTTTGTTATGCGTCAGGCCGAAGAGTTATGTGTTTGAGTAAAATCGAGCTTATTTGTTTCAAAATGCGAAAGCACACCAAATAGGAATGCATATTAATACTACTGTGTTAAATGAAACAGTGAATGCCATGAAATAATATCCATATAAGGACTTCATTTATATTTTCGAATGACAATAATTTAATTTAGAATGTTAATTTATTCCCGAGTCATGTTAGTCTTTAAAGACTGAAGAAGAATTTTACTAAACTCTACCAACGGAAGTAGAAGCGTAATGGTCTGATTAGCAGTTGGTTTTGGAGATAAGTAAATCTGGCGTTGCTGAGAAGCAGGCACCAATGACATCAAATATTGGAATCTGAGCACATCATTTATGACTCAGAATTAGAGAAAGAACCATAAGTATTTCACCAAGACGAAGCATCTACTATAACTGTCATTGATCGTAAAAATTAGTTCTTTGCAGTTAATGTGGCAGTTAAAAGTGACTGTTAATAACACTGATCTTAATACGTAATGAAATATATTAATATGTAATAATACATTCAATGAAACATCCTGAAAATAATACTTCATTAAATGTATGTAAGGAAAAATACTTAGTCGTTCAAAAAAATTAGTCTTTGAAAGTTTAAGCACTGATAAAATAATATCCGACGAATTAGAAATCAGTCTGCATGATTTGCTGCCAAATAAAGAATTCAAAAGGATAAAACTGATAACTTGTCTGAACGCCAAGAGATGGCACATTGTATCGCACAATAGAGACAACTTAGTATTTTGGGCTGTTTTCAATGTAAGCAATCGCACTCTGTATACACTTTTGATTATGTATGATATCAGGGTCATATGTCCAAAATCTATTCTGTGTAATTTAAATCTTTAGCCAACTAATATTTCGTAGGTTCAAGCCAACAAATCGCAGTCCTAAATAATTATGAATTAAAATGAGGTGAGTGAATCATTTATTTATGTCTGACCATGACTCTATTCATGCTTTTGCATCTAGTTCTTCTATATACTTAAATTTAAAGTACCAAAAATCTAATGGAAATTGTTTTTAACATGGTATAATTTTTATTTCATTTGCAATACTATGCTCTTCCACTTCTTTTAGATTTTTGAAGTAGCAGAAGCTAATCCAGTAGTAACGATCCTTCCATTTTCTTTTATATCCTGGTCTATTTGTGCTCTAAAGGGTATAAATTTGATTACTTTCCATAATTTGATCTACGATATCTATTTTTTGAAATCCATTGCTTTACATAATCAATGAAGTTTAAATATTTCATCATGCATGATTTTTTTTTCAAATATTTTCTTCTAAAAACAGTAGAAATAGTTTTAAAACTTTATGATCACGTCGAAAAATTAAATTTTATATATAATTAGTTTAAACTAAAATAGTAATGTAACATAACAAAGTCAATATCATCTAATTTTCTACACTAATGTTTGTATTTGGAAATAAATTGAAACGTCCTTGAATACTTAATCTGAGAATAACAATCGAAATAAACTTTAAGTGTATAGTCTAGGGTTTATACAAAAACCGGTTTTCAAATTCGATATTTCCAAAAAAAACCGGTTTTAGCCGGTTTTCGAATTTTTGTCAAAAAAAAATTGAATAGGGAAAAATAAAATATTTTTCTCTATTCTATTTTTTTATTTTATTTTAATTTATATAAAATAACATAAAACGAAATCAATATCAAAGTAAAAATATAAAAAACAAAATTAAAGATTACATATACATATTACTTACACAAAAAAACGAAAACTCAAACAAAAATTTCAAATAATATTTATATTTTTCACTCATTTTAATTTCTCCTAAGAAAATAGGATTTTGAAAAACATAAAATATGAACTGAACGGTGGCTAAGTCTCGTTCTTATTTTTGACACAATATTGTCAGGGATTGAAAATACTCGTGCACTAGTTACTGAGTTTGGCATCAAATTACAAATCTAAGTTTTTTGTTCTTTTATGCGTTTGTTCAAATAATGAAAATTCAGCTTTCAGTGTCTTTGGATTTGTAAGTTTTTCTTCGGGGTCTTCAAGAAACTAAACAATTATATTATTTCCGACAATTATTTTATGAACTACTTTCAAATGATTATGTAGATTGCTCGTAGATGATCCTTTGCAGCTCAACATTTTATTACAGTGATTTCAGATTGCCTTGTCCATCCCGAATTTTTTGAAACTATCCCAAACTTCCGACTTACTCATTTTTATCTAAAAATGAAATTAAAGTTATTGAATAAATATTTTCGACATTTATTTTACAATTTTATTATTTTAACTATTAATATTGTTACGGAACATTTCCGAGGGTTCGTTTGGATAGTGGGGGTTATATGGTGTGGAGAACACTCAATCAGCAGGCGGCAGTAGAAAATAAAACAACGACGTTTATTTACACGAAGACATACAGGACAGCACAAAGACGACAACTATATACAGCACAGAAGATGATTATCTTCAGCCGAGACGTGCAGAATACAACAGTATACACAGCAGCTCTACTCCGTCGCTGCTCCGCTAGTCCCTAGAAGACGAGTTCTTCACCGACTACTCTTCGACTCCACTGGTCCACGACTCAATTCACCACTGGTTCACAACTACGACGACTCCACTGGTCCACGACCACTCTTCTCTGTCGCTTCCACCAAAAATTCACCACTGGTTCACACTACTCAGCTCTGCCGTTTCCGACTTTTCAATTCGCCGTCCCGGTTCACGACTGCCCGGCAGCTGCGGCTGCTTCCTTTTATAGGTCTCAGGAGGCGGGGTTAGACGCCTCTCAACCAATCAGGAACGTTCGAGGCGTATCTCCCTTCCTACTCGACGGTTCGAGAAAATTCTCGATGTTTCGGGTATAATCTATTTTGGCGCCAAAGTCGCCAAATTCGTGGCCAAGTCTCCAAATGGTCGCCAAGTTTGTCGCCAAGTTCTGGGACCTCCTATGGAACCAGCTATCCTTGGAAGCCGCATCACAGGTTCGTAACAATATTAATGCGATTTAAAATAATCTAATCTACACATTTTCTAGGAATTTAGAAAAAAAAAACTCTTCTTAATCTAATTCCGATGCTTGCTAAAGACATAATTTATGTTAAAAAGTTAGAAAAGACATAATTTATGTTAAAAGTATGAAAATATGGAATATTTTAACACCCTGTGCTTTATTTAAAATTCCATTAAACAGAAGCCAGAACTTCTTATTTTTACACTAATTTTTGATAGAAGAAATTTATATAATAAAATTTAAATTTTGAAATGTAAATAAGAAATATAAACATAAAATTTAAACATACTTAATACTTACGTTATTTTTACCAAATATAACAACTTCATGTTTTTGTTTCCAGTTTTCACCTTCACAACATTAAGCAAACCTGTCTTGACTCGAGACGGATCGGATTATGAGACCGCATTTCGACAATTCCATTTCATTAAGGGGTGAGACGCGGAACGATAGGCACATTTGACCTTGGATTCCACGCATTAGATACTTTTTTATTTCTATTTTTTTTTTCACGTGTATGTGAATGTTATGTCATTTCTGACAGCATTTTATTTTAACTGAATATTTCGTATCGATATGGCTAATTCAAGTGGTGTAAAAACGCTTTCAGGAGTGGTACGAAGAAAATGTTATATGATATCATTAAATACTGCGATCAAAAAGCAGAAAGCGGGGAATTATTTATTCCTTTCACACGTTCTTCGAAACGAGTCAGTCAAATTGTTGACGTTTCTATTAGCACCGACTTCATACCGATAGACACAACATCCGACGAGAAGCGAGAGATGAACTTTATCAAACTTTTGTTTCACCTAGAAAAAAAAGTGAAAAGGGATGTTCATGAAAAACATAAATTGACGAATTGGAGGTGCAATTGTGGAGTGTACAAGCACTGGCCAAATCAACTTGCAACGTTGAAAAAATGTGTTTGCTGCCCGTTGCATAGAATGAATAGCAAATCAAATAAATTCAAAATTAATTTTTACATTATAATATGAATTCTTAAAACCGGTTTTCTTAATTTAAAAACCGGTTTTCGAATGTGACAAATTTACTTTAAAAAATCGGGTTTGAAAACGTCAAACCCTAGTATAGTCTCAATGAAAATTCAAAAATAATTAATTCTGAACCGATTTTAATTTTTTTAATGTTATTAACTGTAATTGCAATTCGCCATTTTTCTATACGTATAAACTAGAAAAGATGAAAAAATCAAGCAGTTTAACAGATCTAAATTTAACACATTGTTTAGATATCTTAACTGAAAACAGGATGTGGCAGCATTTTTCAAATAAGTGGAAATATCTGTAAATAATTCGTTCATGAATTTATATGATATTTTATTCCCTTGAAAAAAAATTAGAAACAATTAAATAAAAATGTGACACATTTCCTGTTTTATTATTGCCAATTTATAATTTTACCTGCCTTTTAGACAAATTATATGCTAAAGTGAAACAAATATTTATGCTGTGGTATCATTTGGGAAAAATCTTTTATTAAGAATGCAACATTAATGAGAATTATAATTCAATTTTCAGAAACAAAATCCTTTTTATGGAAGTACGTTTTGTTAATAATTCAGTAGAAATATTATATTACGACAAAAATGTTTTTTCATACGGCATTCGTGTGACAGCGCATTAATTTTCATTAACATTGAGCATGACTTTCATGTTTTATACTGATTAAAGAATTAATAGAATAGAAAAGATTCAAAACAAAATGCGTGATTGAACAAATTTCGTCTCAAACTATATTTTATTTTAACGAAAGGAATTTTTTCCTTCATAAAATGCAATATTTTTAAATCACAAAATCTTTACTTCAGATGATTTGTTCAATATTAAGATACATTAACATGGAAAAGAAAGTATTCTTATCAATAAACTTTGCATGATTTAGTAAACATTTATGTAGTAAATCAACCAATAATTTTGTGTTTATATATTTTATTTTTTGTAGGATTTTTGATTTTCATTATAAAACATACCAAAAATTCAATACATTTCCTATTTGCATAGATAATGTTTAACATATTCTTTTAAAACATGATCAAAAAGTACTAAATTATTTTACGTTTCTTTACAACAAGTCATAAATTTTATATATATTAAAACAATCATCAAATAAATCATTATATAAAAGGAAAATAAAAATTAAAAATTAAAGAAAGTAAAATTAAGGATTATATAAGAATTAAAAAAGATAGATTTTAAAATCTGATTTTAGAAAAATCTCACAGCAGAAACTTTAACGTCTATTGTACTTGCTGAAATTTAATTGATACTTTTGAATATATTTATTCCTTTGAAACAATTCGAGCATAGTTTTGCGCATTTTTAAACAATACTTTACTTTTTACTTTACGAAGCATGTTGATTCAATAACACTTCTCCTCAAAAAAAAAAAAAAAAAAGTAAAATTGTAGAAACTCATAATGCGATTTGAGTCTTTTTTCTTTCGTCACGATTTTAAGCATATTTCACTTGCAAAAATGACATTTACTCTTTTAGGTGTTATAGGGCTGTTTTGTAAATGTATGAATTTATTGTTTCAGTTATCGGGCCAAATATAAATATATACCAAGCATTCGTTCAATATCAACTGAAATATCCAAATTATATTAAACAAATATCCAAATTATTCAGAATTCTAAAAAAGTAATAACTTTTATGGATTATTTCTCAGTATATCTGTCATCAAATATTAATATCTAGAATTAAATGATGTGAAATCTGATATGAGTTTTTGCATTAAAATTCAAATGCCAAAAATAACTTCTTCAACATATACATATGCTGAACCAGAGAATATATTATCCTGCATAAATGTTATCCTTTTCCCTGCACTTAGGATAATCAGCAGTTATGTATTATGTGACTGTGGATCTTCCAGCTTTTTTTCGCTTGACGAATAGTCATCGATTATTTTTCACTTTTATAATTTTTAACCTTTCCAACTACAGTTTTGGAAATTATTTTCAACAGATAATGCTTTTTTAGTCGCTTAAAATCAGAAGTTACGATTAAATTTATACATAATGTAAATAGATTCAAAAGAATCTTTTGTCCCCTCCCCCGTACAAATCTTTTAACACAAAATAAATGTTAAAATATCATCAAATATTAAAGATGTAATAAAATGACATTGTTGAATTTTCTGTCGAATGTATAACCTACAAAAAAAAATTTTGAAATGTGTTTCATCACTCTGAGTGTATTTTAGATGTATTCTTGTGCCTGCGACCGAATGTTGCCATTCCTACTTTAAAACCAGAAAATTAAGCAGCAAACCTAGAACAATTATTCCTTATTAGATAATTTTAAATTAAAACTGAAAAACTCACAATTGAACTGACTTCACATGAATTAATCCTTAAAATTGCTGCGGTTTTGGTTCTGTTTCGCTTTAATTTACTGTACTCTAAATAGAAAAAACACTGTAGAATGTCATTTATGACGTGTTTAATTTTTTAATACTCATTTATAAAACTTAAATTAAAATTAAGCTTCAACTTAAATTAAAAACGTTGTTTTATTCCAACATCGTCCTTGATAATACATAACTGAAAGACTATGTGGATTAAAATTTTCTTCTTTCAAACCAACATAATTAAAACTGAACAACTCACAATATTTTCGAAAACAATCAACTAGATGGCGCTGTTGAATGTTATTTCTTTTTCTTTGCCATGCAGAAGTTTTCTTATTCAGCAGCCGTGATGTTTCAATCGTTTGCTGTTTCGATCATCAGAATGTTATCAGTGAAAGTCTTAACAAAATTTATTTGTAATAGTTTTGATGTCACAATCAAAATAAAATACTTTTTATCAGATAAAGGATGAATAATAACATTTATATTTAATCAGGTTAAGATTTTGAAAATCTTACTTAACACCAATATTCGGTCAGTATAAAAATGCAAAGAATTTATTCATTAAATTCAAATTATTATTAAGTGAAGCAAAGAATTAAAGTTATTGTACATTTTTCTTGGTCATTTTTCATGTGTGTTTAAAAAACTTTACTTTATGATAAATATAATTTAGATATTTTTACATCGATATAATTTCTTTAAGGCGCGATCCAATTTTTTCTTTCTTATGATGAGACTATACATGGATGGTACAAATTAAATATTGACTATCAATGTTATTTCATCAATATCGCTATTAATAATAATGATAAATGTGCATCTGTGTGTGTGTGTTTTGGCCCTCTAAGGACCAGATCATTTCATGTAGATGCTCCAATACAAGAATGTCTATATAATTTGGAGTAGGTGAATGTGAATTCCAAAACACTTTTTAAAAAAAAAAAAAAAAAACATTCTTTAGAACTTTAATATATTAGATATTGAATAAAATCTTGCCCTCGACGATTTCCGTAGTTATTTCACCACAAATATAATTTTTACAACAATTTAAAATGGCAAAAATCATGTGTGGCAAAATTAAAACTTTTTTGCAGAATATTTTTTTTTACATTTAAATTATATTTTAGGACATATTTTAATCATACTTTATACAACAATATATTTCATAATTGAAGTGAAATTCGAATTCATTTTTTCATTGAAATCAATATTTAAAATTTCTTATTTTTCCAATGATGATTATCAAGATTTGAAGATTCGCCCTATTCTTCTATGTTGATTAGATTTCAATGCAAAGCAAGACTTCGATAAACTTTTTATTTCATGCCCATTTTGTACATGTTTTCTCCTTTCATACATATTATCTGATGTATAAAAATATAAACAGATAATTAGGAAAATTCATAAATATGTAATTTCCTAATTTCTTAGTAAATGAGCAACATTAACACAAAATTACGAATCAAAATATATTTAAATGGAATTCTTAACGACTATTAATCTCATGAACAATCTACTTGCCAAAAACGGTTAGTAAATATTAAATTAATAGTATGAAGAAATGTAACTAACCGAAAATACAAATCATACATTTTTTAATTAATTTCTAGATAAGATTTGTAATTTGGGAAATTATAATCATACTTTTAATGATTACTTTATCTTTTAATTTATTTTTCAAGGAAATAGGTTTATTTTACACAAAGGCAGCAACGGAATAATTGTAATAATTGTACAATATGGAATAGAAAATTATCTATTCTCCTTAATGCTTATTTGTTGAATAGAAAGATGTTAATGCAACAAAATAAATATTACACAAAATAAATAAGTACATTTATTTGATTATATATCTTTTTTTTTTGAAAGAAAGAAAATTATTAAAAGAAGTAAACGAATTATAGTCTTGCAATATACGATAAAATTACCTGCATTAGAAGCAGATAACGCAATTTAATACTCATTTCTCAATCATCTGCAATTACCATTACCTAATTGCATAATATATGTGGTACAGATTCGGAGGAAGCAAACACAGAATATTGTAATAATAATAATAATTAGTCTTTCGAACTGAACATAAAAATTACTTATTTTTCTATTAGAGATAAGATTTAATCTGGTTATTTGTGGAAATGGCAATACGGGAAATGGGGCTTTCAAAATTCAAGAAAGCTCATTAATTAATAACGTTCATTGGAAGCCTAGATGTTTCGCTCACGACGACCTCACTTTTCTCTATTTGGTTCGATTCAGAAAACTGAACAATAAACTACGATTGTCCTGTTATCTTAAAAGTTAAAGGACAATTTCGAATATTTTCAAAATGATTCCATTTCCAGAATTGCTCATTCAAACTTTTAAAATCCCACATTTAATAATGGTAGGCGTAAATCGAGAACCATTACTTACCATTTGAAATTGATTTTCCAAAACTCATCATCATAGAAAAATGGTTTTCGAATTATATTAAAACTGAAAAAATTGACAAGTTTATTGATAAAAATTTTATTCATGATAAAAATAATAAATATTTTATCATTTTTTAATACTTGACAACACATTTTTTAATTGGACATATTATAATGTTTATGTGTACTCATGCGTCTGCGTTGGTATTGTTACGAATTTTCCCGGGTTCGTTTGGATAGTGGAAGTTATATGGTGTGGAGAACGTTCAATCAGCAGGTGGCAGTAGAAAATAAACAATGAAGAAGAAAGGGTTAAAAAGTGAAGGTAAGAATTTACTCGAGACACACAGGACAGCACAAAGACGACAACTATATACAGCATAGAAGACGATTATCTTCAGCCGAGACGTGCAGCATACAACAGCATACAAGACTCTACCGCAAACAGTAGCGCACAGCTTAGTTCAGCACTAGCTTGACTCCGTCGCTGCTCCACTTATCCCTGGAAGACCAGTTCTTCACCGTCGATTTTGACCACTCTCCTCGACTACTCTTCTCTGTCGATTCCGACTACGACTCGATTTAATTCACGACGACTCCGGCAGCTGCAGGCTGCTTCTTTTATAGGTCCCAGGAGGAGGGGCTAGAAGCCTCTCAACCAATCAGGAACGTTCGAGGCGTATCTCGGTTCCTACTGGACGGAACGGGAAAATTCTCGATGTTTCGGGTATAATCTATTTTGGCGCCAAAGTCGCCAAATTCGTCGCCAAGGTCTGGGATCTCCTATGGAACCAAATATGCTGGGAAGCAGCATCACAGATTCGTAACAGTATTGTGCTTGCGCATATTTTACTTTTTAACCCTTTCTAACAGTACACATTTTTATTTATATATGTTTTAGTTTCTCTGTAACTTGTAATTTACAAACTTTGCAACATGCTTATTTGGTACTATTCCTTTTTCATTTATGTTTAATTTACTTTATGGCTTGCCTTCCTTCTGAGTTTTTGATTAATGCCTAATGTAAATGGAATCAATCTCTGTACTGTGTAATCATTTATTTATTTCAAATAAATAAATAAACTCATTTCTGTAATAGTTTCCCTTTGTTTTTAATACATTTTTTTTAAAAAGACAAGTAAACATTTGTAATATTTTTTCATTGTGAAAATGAAATTTCGATTCATTCATGAGAAACTTTAACCCTGATTTTTTCCAATATTAAAATTAAAAATAGTATTCTTATGACATTACCGCCTAAATAGGCTTCTTACTTCCGTTTTGATAGTTTTTAAGACACAATTTATCTTCAAATAATTTGAAGTAGACAGACACAATGGCCGGCGTCCTGGCATATGGGTAGAATGTCTTTCCTGTGACCCTGGGTTCGAGTCCCGTTCTTCTGAGTTCTATCGGTGAGGTGTGTGAATGTGTTCCCCATTAAAAATAGGTTGCCCAAGCGAAAATGACGTATGAAGTAACTAAGTCGTAATCATGGCCCTAGTCGGCGCTTCTGAAAAAACAAGAGACTCTCACTCTACTTAAATCGCCGACAGACAACTGTCAGCGGTCTTGGAAAGTGCCGTAAGTCGCAACACAACAGATACAATTCACGTTTTTAAATCGAATTAAATAGCGAGGCGGAATATTAAAAATGTACTCCATATTGTCACGTAGATACTCTAGTGTGGACCGCAATAACGCACACAAGAAGTTGATATAAACCCATTTTTTAACTGAACTCAGAACTGAGAATACAGTGACTGACAAATCTTCTGCTTTTATATTAGCAGGGAAAGTTCCAGAATACTTTTCTGGGGACAGTAAGAAAAGTCCAGAACACTTGTCTGGTAAACTAAAGAAATGTCCTGGAACATGAAATAAAGGAAAACATAAAATCAAGGAATGAAATATTCTCGCTAGAGACAATGTCATTCACAGAACTCACAATATCTTGATTATGAGGTCAGTGCTATGACCATTCGGCCATGGAAAGTCGACTGCCTCTTTTCAATGCGGCAATATTAATCACGCGTTAGGTGAACTACGTTAAAAAAGGACTTTTTAAGAAATTATGATTTTTTAAAATTTAATTTTCTTAATGTTTGAACAGGATTTTTTATCAAACTAATAGAATTCTGTTCCTAAGTCTATTTTTGGGGAGTTTATATTTGCATTTACATACCGTTTAATATTATTTTACGTTTTTAAATGGTATTTTCTCAAATTTCAATCTTTGATGGAATTTTCTTACGAAAAACTTCATAAATTAAAATCTGATTTATATTTTTTATTCAAATTTGGTGTAATAGTTCCTCAAAAAGTTCTGCAGTTCCCAAACTAGAAAATAATTTATTCGCTTAGAAAATAATTTTATAATTGTTTTACAGCTTCACAATGCGAAAAAAAAAATTTCGTGCTTTATCATTCGAAACCCAATACGGAAAGAAATACTGCTTATTTTTCAGTTCAGGAACTAGATAATATATTTCTTAAGCTATCAACAATATTTTAAGTAAATCATTTAAAGCTCTAAACTAGAATATTTTTTTTCTTTATACCTATTTTTAGTCAAAAAAAATCACTTTATTTCAATTTTTAAGAAATGTTTGCCAATATATTGGTATATTTTGATTTCATAGATATTATTTCAATCTCTTTTATCCAAATATTCAAAAACATAATTATTTCCCAACGTAATTACATACCTTAACAGCCTAAAATTTCAATTATCTAAATGCATAGGCAGTTCGCCAACGGCGGCTAGCCAGGAATATCTTCATCTAACCTCGTTCTAATAGTACAAATAACAACCTAAATAAACATTCTTAAAATTTCAAAGGGACTCGTTTGCGTCAATGTTTGGTTTAGGTAAACTAAACCGAAAATATCCAATAAAATTTTCTAGTTTCCAATTATAAAATTTAGTTCATCTCCTTTGGAATTTGAACGGTATTTTATAGTTTTTAACAAGTTTAGCTATTTTAAATATTATTTAGATCTTTTTCACATATATTAGTCAATGAATTAAAATAAATTCATATGTAGATTTATTATGAAAATTTAAAGTTTTTAATTGTTTTAAATTCATTTAAAAAGCCAAGAGTCATTTTTTTTGTAAGCGAGTGAAGATGCTTCGCCACTTTCCTATTGCCATCTGAAATTATCCTCCCATCCAATTATACTCTGACCCAGAAAATGCAGACCAAATTAATGACGTCGTCAGCGGACTCCGTGTAATCCAAACAAGTTCACCGTCACGCAGCGGGTACAATTACAGTTAATCATCACATCTTCAGAGTTTCAGCCTGCGGGAGGGGCTACAGCATGATTCGATAGGCTTCTGCTTTTAGGAAATCATAGGCTGCAATTGGATGGGCAATGCAATATACACTGAATAATTGCTTTTATATGCAGTTTCATGACACTTGCAACATAATTTATAGCATTGATAAAACGAATGTGTATTTCAAATTGGAATACTGAAATACTTATTCAAAACTTTAAAATAAAAATCATTTTTTTAAAGATTGTTTAATATTTATTTTTTATTTATGCATCATTCTCAAACAGTTTGCAATGTAATAGTTTGCAATTTCTTTTTGTTTTCTCCCACACGTTGCATATAAAGTAATGAAATAGTAAAAAAAAAATCAATCTGCAGCTTTTTATGAATCTCTACATTTTAAATCTTTCGTCAGTTTAGAGATATGATTTCAATCTAATCATTGAAAGGCAGAAATAGTAGGGAAATTTTGAAAGGAACATTTCTGCCAAAATTTTTTTATTTCCGTCGAATTTTGGATAAACTGTTCAATGGAAAAACTATCTGAATACCTTGGAAGGGATAGATGTATTTTGCTGGAAGAGTGAAATTTAGCATATTGTTTTATAATTAACTTTGTACATCTGCATAAAAATTAGAGTTGAATCTATTTATGCATTGGACATTTATCGGTTTGTTGATTCCCTATATGTGAGCTGAAAACTTAAAAACATTAAGAATTTGTAAAAAAAATATGGTCCGCAATTATATTATGAAAATTCGGTATCAAATTGTCAAATAGGTTTCAAGTTAGTAAATTATTCATATTAAGCCATTGATTCGATCTCTGTTAGAAGTGACCTTGAAATTTTAAGCCGCAGTGAATTGACGAAAACAACTAATGAACTGACATCCTCTAATGCAAGACTCACGCACATAATGCATCTTTCCTGGGAGATAGTTTTGAACTACAAGTCTTAAAATCACGAAGCGCTCATCTTAACACAATGCCAATGCAGCTCTTTTAATTGAAACTGTAAGATGAATAGCAGATTTTCCTCTTTGTAATATGAAAGAAAAAGAAAAACGTTGTATTGTGTTACACGCATGAAGTTATAGTAGGGGACATTGCATCTAACTGACTTTGCAAACATTTTAACTGCAGGTGTTAGAACCTCCCGTTTTTATTTTCTCATGCATGAAGTAAAAAAAAGGAAAGGAAGTTTTTTAAATATGAAGAAAAAAAATCGAATTGAAGTGTTAATAATTCCCCACGTTTCAGATTTTTGCTTTACTAATTTCCCATTCTCTGACCTTACATGACTTTTCAGATTTTAAAAGAACATGTTCTTCATAAAAAAAATCAGTAGTATCTTCATTCCTTTATTATAAGAACTAGAGAAAAAACTTCGAGAGTAAAAAATCAGTTGGAACGTATGGAATACAATTATCGAGAAAAATTATAATTATTTTGTCAGGACAATGAAATATTTTTCAAAATACATTAAAAAATATATTTATTAAAAAATGAAAACAATTTGCAAAAAAAAAATGTAGTTAAATTTGTATTATTATAAAGATGATATTTTGAATTTTAAGAAAATTTTAAAATCAAATCAGTCATATGATAGTTTTGTGATAATAAATATTTCTGATAAAAATATCAAAATAGGGATACAGTTTTAAATAATTAAAATTCCAATGAAAAGTTTAAAAAAAAAGATGCATCGATACATTCGTAACTTTCGAAAATTATTTATGCCAAATTTGTAGCTCTAGTGCACAACTCCTGACCTCCATAATGCACAAATACACATATTTTAAATTTTATTATAGAAATATCGTCAATTTATCCATTTACCACTAATCCTACATGTTCTTCATATTGCAGAAAATTAAACCGAAGAATGCTTTCAATTCTTCAAAGAATCTTTCAGCCGATTCAAACTTCTGTTTCTTAAAATACCTTGATTTATTTCTTCAAAATGAAATGCTGATGCATTTGGAAATCAAAACTTTCAGAAACAACTCCCAACGCTGTAAGCCGAGCAAATGGAATTCAGAAAGAGGGAGGAAAAATAATTTCTGATTCCTGAATAAAAGTTCAATGACTGGCACCAGAAAACACCCCTCACAAAACTAGTAACCGTATTCTTTTTCTTTTTTTTTTCCTTGAGAAATATTTGATGTACGATTTGGTCTGTAGATTGTCGAGTAGGGATAGAAGGAGAGGGAACAACAGACAGTTCAGTTTAATTTGCATAGAATTTTTCCTTGGGGAGAAATAGTTCAAGAATCTTCTTTCCTTTCTTGCATGGTACGATCTCAGAAAATGGAGAATTGTTCATGGTAAACATAAACGCTATACAATTGGAGTTGAGTTCCTCTCCGCTAAAACTAGTGGAACTGATTCCTTTTCCAAGATTTCCCACTGCCATTATAATGACACTTGATGCATAATGAATCGTGACTCTGCCGTATAATTGTTTAAAATAGCACGGTGTCGTCATACTTTGCTCTATTAAAGAAATAGGTTGTTGTAAAATGTTGTAAAATGAAAATATTTAACTTCAAAGCAGCAACGAATTTAAACATGAAATAAATATTGAGAAAGGCATGTTATGCCAAGATGGTTAGTTTAGATTAGTTTATTTGCAATGAATAAAATTAGATCAGCATATCGTTACTTGGGGAAGAAATTTGTCACTTTGAACAATGGTCAGATGACGAGGATGACACATCAGTCAATATTTCCCTTTCCAGATTATTAGGTAATCTTTCAAAAAGACATTTATTAAAACCTCGACATTATTTTATTCGTATGCAAATATGTGGAGTTCTAAGTTCAAAAAGTGATTTTGACATCCACACTTTACCATCAGTCCGCCAAAAAACTTGATATCTTGATACAATGATGGAAAAACATTTTTAAGAATAGAGGCAGTATTTATATTTTCTCTTTAAAAGAGTTGTTGCTAAAAAAAATTATATCAGTTATAGATAAGTTAACTAAAAAAAAGCTGGCAGCACATACGAGTTATTAGCACTTTCACACACAAGGTTACCATTCACAATTATGTTTATAAAGACTGATGTTAATTTGTATATTCTTTTATACAAATCTACGGTATTTCTTTCCTTTACGACTTTATGAAATTTGGCACATGGGCTCGTCAAAACAAGAAGACAGATCTGTCAACCTTTCAAATTCCCGAATTCAATTGGAATATGTTAATTAGGAACTAAGCAAGTTTTTGGTGTTTTTTAGCTATATCTTCTGAAAATACAAGGTGATCAAAATTAAAACATCCATACTCTGAGTTTTCTGTATAGCAAGCTACTCATTGTAAATACTCCAAAATTGGTGAATGAACTATTCAAAACGGATTGCGAATTGAAAAAAAAATAGTTTCAGAAACACCGATAGATGGCGATGTACAACAGAAAATATGATAATAAGATACAAATAATCACATACAAAAACACGTGCTTCTATGGAATTTTACCTTTCTAGTTTCTAAAAAAAATGCATAAATCTTTGCTTTGTTTCTACTGTTCTAGGCATTAAAGGGATAAAGATGGGAAAAGATCTTTCTTATCAGTGATGACTTCACGCTTTTCTTGTGAAGTTGTTTTGTAAAAGGCTGCAGCTGCAATTCGTGAGTTTCGTTGACTTGAGAATTTAGGCAAAAAACTAGCAGCTGGTACCAAAACATGCTCGAACATTTTCTTATACCCCAATTGCAACAATGGCAATGTCTTGATTCAATTACCTTTCTGCAAGATAAAGCGCCTCCTCATATTGAACTCTGTGTGCAACAGTTTCTTCGGCAACATTTTACTAATGATATAGTAATAAGTCGTGCGTTGCCGGAAACCTAACCATCTCGTTCTACACATCTTAATCTCTTCGATTTTTGGCTGTGGGGATGCTTAAAAAAGTCTTGTTTATAGAGGACGTCTGTTAACCTTGGCAAATTTGAAAGGCAGCAGTATGACTCTGGCTGGACTGGAATTCCACTAAATTTGAATATAAATTATATTTTTAGTTTTTTCTCATATTAGGTTTACACCAGGTCATTTCCAGAAATTGTTTTTATTTTAAATAACTTTAAATTTTTCAATAAATATTTCTTATGTTAGAAATATTTCTAATTCCGTTCATAAATATCTTCCTATCAAAAAGATTTGATTGAAGTTACTGAAAATTAATTTATCCTTAATAAAAACATTAAAAATTTCATTTTGGGGAATGCTGTATTTATTATTTACTGTGAAATAACGTAGAAAATTGCTATCGAAGGAGATATATTTTTTTAATCAAAAGAATGCAACCATTTTTACTTTTTTCCTTAATTACTTTAAGAATTATTCAAGGATTTTTACAACTATTTTTACAAGGATTTAGAAGCGATACTTACTGAAAATCAGAGTTCATGTCGGTTTATCTGATAAACATGTTTATTTTTTTTTTTCAATTCTAATTTTGGTAGCTTTTAGTTTCGTTATACAATGATGTGAGGAGAAACACATTAAAATAATCTGTTTTATACATTTAGTTTTTCTTTAACTTTTGGGATAGGTGGGTTACAAACTGTTTTACATTTTACTTTCTATTTATGCATGGAGGGATATATTTAAACCCATTTCAAGAAAGTTGAAGGATTAATTCAGGATTTACAAGGTTCCTGCTTAACGGAAAATCATTCCTTTTCTGCTATTCAAATTATCAGATTACTTATACAGATAACTTTATTAAAAAAAAATAACTATTTAAACTTTGAAGGTTTTTTCTGGTCAAATGTGATAAATCTATCTATCTATCTATATATATATATTTAGAACAGGAGTAATACAGTCTTCTGCGTGAATGTGACAATGATGTTTCGAAAAAATCGGTGCAAAATGTCTTTGTTTTATCACATGTGTATAGTTAAACTGCAGGTGATACCACTGGTTATATTTCATAGCAGTTGCCTTAACCCTTATGTTCGTTTTGTATAGTATATCATATAGTATACCATACCAACTTTATAAAAATATACTACCACTATAAAATAAAAATATATATAAAATATATAAAAATATAAAATATAAAAATATAAAAAATATATAAAATAAGCTACCTATATACATTTTTTTTTTTTTTTTTTTGGTTTTCTTCAAAAAAGCAATCTTGCCACGATAAGGGTTAAGCTACCAACAGGTTCACCTGGCATAACGGATATGTTTTATTTCAGATAAGTGTATTTTTTCCTATAATTTTCTTACCTCGATTTCGAAAAATTTCCTGACATTAAATCCTTGTTATTTTAATTGTCTTAGCAACATTACGTTTATTGCATATATGAATCCTTTCTGATTTATGTTGTTGTTTCTTATGGCACTCATTATAGATAGACCCGCTAACAAAGTAAACGATTTTAAGCTGAGAAAGCTTCGCTTGTTTTTCAGTAGCGCCTTCTAGGGCCAAGAGTAGGACTTAGTTACTTAAGCGTCACAGCACTTTTTACGGGGTGGACTTCATTCATGCATTTCATTTACAGATTGTAATTTATATCTGAATCAAAGCACGATCACCTCTGAACCTTTACTCGCAGTGGTATTGCCCCGACATAGAGAACTTTGTAGTCCAGACAAATTTATACATGCACCAGCCATCATGCACACAGGGAGTCTACTGCCGGTGAGGTTCGAACTCACAACCCAACAGTTGCGAATCCACCGGCCTACCAACCAGGGTATCCCAACATTTCTGATTCATACTGAGCCATGACATCATGGCCCAATTAAAAACGCACATGTATGGTTCGCCTATCTTCTAAATCTATATCACCATATTGCTAAATTTAGCAATATGGTGATGATGATGTCGTGTCTGCGTTACCCCGGAAAGGAGGTGAAGTAGCTTCTGACGGCAAAGACCCCTGAGCACCCAAGGGCAGAAGTCTGACTTCTAGCTCATATGAAGATGAAACTCACATTCGCTTGCACAACCCCTTTTTACAACGGGGCACATTCACACACCTCACAGATAGAACACAGGTGAAGAACAACCATACCCGAACCTGGATACGAACCCGGGACGGCCAGATCATGGGGAAGATACGCTACCCCTATGCCAGGACACCGGTGGTTGGTATGTGTCCAGCAATATGGTAACTTGACTTTTTAAAATTTGTTTTGTAAATTACACAGATGTTAAACATAATCCTTCTTGCTTAGTTCTCATGAAGAACAGAAGATGAAATTTTCGCGATTAAATATTTCATGAAAAAATTAAACAGTTTTTGTGTTTTAGAGAAACAATGTTTTTTTTTTTTTTTTTTTTTTTTTTGGAAATCAAATAAAAAAATAAATTTATGAATATGCCAAAATTTGTGAAAAAGTTACAAGACTGTAAAATTTGTATCATTAAAAGTGTTTTTTTTATTTTTTTATTTATTTATTTAATTTTTTAAAAAAATTTTGGTGCGATATAAGTTTTGTTCTCAGCAATTACAATTTCGGAAATTATTACGGTGAAATGCCGAAATATGGCGTATCCACAGATGTAAATACGTGGCTTTCTCATCGGTAAAGAAATAGATTAACAATCAGGACATAATTTTTTATTTTAATTTAGTTATAAATGTTTATGTCTCGTTTACCATGCTGAATAAGGAAATTGTCGCTTTATTTTTAAACACGATAGATTCTAGACTATTATGATAATAAAGGTAACAAAAAAGATTCTATACGAAAACTTGTTAGTGTCTAAGAACAGCACATGCAGCTACTAATACATCAGCAGGTACAACCAGAAAACACAACAATGTTCAACATGAACCACTAGAGAGCCCCGTCTACCATGTATACTTCAAAGAGAGAACTTCATTTTAGTCTCTGGGGTTTAAAATTACAAAAAAAAAAAGAACTAGATGGATAAAATTTTAGTGCCCAGATTTAACATCAGTAGTTTGGGCATTTATCACATGTTGAGTCAAATACAACTAGAGTTTGACCGTCTGACAGTCTGTACTTTAAGAAATAAAATAACGCTATAACTGGAAAACGCAGTAACAAATGTATCAATTCTGATTTGTGATTTTATAACTATAAGCGTAGTTTAGTGTCAAAATTTTCTTTCAAACATTTGAAAAAACGAGTCCAATGCGCAAATTCGATTTTCGGATACTAGTAATCGCATATCAGGGATAAATTGCCTGAAATTGCGCCAAGGATGACACGGTAGATTCAATAAAAATGCTAAATTGACGCCAAAAGTTAATATTTCGGAACAGTTATAAACGAATGACATGTAAGGTGTTTTCAGAAATCACACCTTTTTTTAGAAAGAATGCTTGAAAATTTCGAGGTGACAACTCGCGCTGATTTTCTTTTCCCCCATGCTTGCTGAAAAATTATTATTTTAATATCCAATTAAACACCAAAAGTTCAAATCTTTCTATGTCAAGAAATGGCGACTTTTATGCGCTTAGAGGAAAAAAGTCATTCTGGTGTGAAGATAAACAGACCAATTTCATGCGTTTGAGGACACAAAAGAATCCCAGTTTCGGATTTATTCCAGGAACATTTTCACGGCCAAGTGTTTTTTTGCAGTGAAATGGGATTCTTTTGAAAACTTGGCGAAGATTTGAATCCCATCATATATGCGATTTACAGATGCCTCTTCTAGCTTTTTTTTTCTTTTGAAGATAGCAAACAAAAAAAAAGTATCTATCCTCCAATTTCAGGGGACAGTTTTGCGGAATTTGCTTTGTGCAAAAATATATATTTTATTTCTCTTCTCTTTTCTTGATGAAAGAACGTAAACAAAAGTTTACGTTATTTCATCAAGAAAAGAAAAGCATTTAAAGGTATGGAAAAAACTACGACAATGGGCCTGTAAAGATTTTTTTTTAAATTTGTATTTATTGATTACTTGCTATTTATAAATTCTGAAAACAAGAAATATCTTTTTTTCCTGAAATCTTGGTAAGCAAGATTTTTTTTTTAAATGTATATCTCGCATGGATTGAATAAAGCAAAATTATCTACTAATTTTAGCTAGTTGATTATAAAGGAATATTATATCTCTAACATTCATGTGTCATATTGTGTCTTCGAATGCATTTTTATTGTTTGATGAACTCTATAACTCAGATGTCACGTAGAACTATAGTATAGAACTCAATGACACACACAAGAGGTAGAGCTAAACCAATTTATTAACTGAACTCTGAACTGAGAATACAGTGACTGACAAATCTTCTGCTCTTATACTAGCAAAGAAAGTTCCAGAATACTCTTCTGGAGACAGTAAGAAAAGTCCACAACACTTGTCTGGTAAATTAAAGAAATGTCCAGTATCTTCTGGAACATGAAATAAAGGAAAACATAAAATGAAACAATTAAATATTTACATATGCAATTAATCGCATTGTCTCTAGCATAGGTCTCTTGATCATGAGTCCAATGCCATGACCATTGGGCCATGGAGATTCGACTGTCTTTCTTCAATGTGGCATATTTATTTATTTAAATAGTAAAGGCATTAAAGAAAGTTCTTAATTAGAAAAAACTATTTTCGCAATTCGTAAATGTAATGATAATGCAATTATACATTATTCGTAAAGCAATTCCCATGTTTTGCGTTAAACTTCGTACTTTGATGGAGACTATATAGCATGCAATCTGTATCCTCAGCTTTCGTTAATTCTGTCCCCGAATTGCTAAGGCTATACAATTTTTTTAGCAAGAGAGTTTTACTGAATTTCATTCGTGAAATTGATTGATCCACAGACATTTAAATCTTTACTTAATCTTGTCCAAAATATGACACTTGTGTTTTTGCATACTTTGAAAGCAAAAATTGCTTTTAAGTTCTGAATTCTTCCATTTTTTTTTTCTTCATATCACAATATTATTTGTAAAACCTATTTATAAGTAATTTTGCTAATATTATCAAACCTTAATATTATTTTAAACAATATTAATATTTTAATTCAATTAATAAATTGGATTATTTCTTTTTCTTAAACAGGCTTTTAAGTTTTATTTCTAGAAAATCAACGAAGAAATATACAATAGAATGCAAAAATGTAGACTACACAATTTTTAACAATATTACATTGGCAAATACTTTTTTTAGTACTCATATTCAAACATGTTCAAGTCTATTATTATTTTCAAAATATCCAATATATTTCACTTCTGCATCACTTTACTTAATGGTTTTTACAATAATTCTAATATGCAATGAAACAAATAAAAACAAATGTTTATATAATTTTTTTTTTAAAGTATTGCCGTATCAATAAAATATGAATGTTGTATCTTTTTTCGTTAAGAAAAAGGACGACTCTAAAAATATTGCTACATGAATATAAAATGCATAAATGTGTTGTAAAGCCACAGATGGTAATTTGTTTTCACGTGGACAGGAGCGTGGCAAATGGATCTACGATGCAATCGACGAAGGATCTGCTCGGAGGCACGTGTCGCCTATAAATAAATTTATCCCATGAATAACTTTTCATACGACGTAAATGCTTACTCCGTTGAAAGATGAGGAAATGGACGTGGGCCGTGGGAAAAAAAGTTATTCATGGGAGAATGGGCTTTGTAATTTGAGATAGTAATTTGATAATAGATTCTTTTGAAAGATAAACTTCAAATGTTTTTGAAACTGTACGAAAGATACATAAAGAAGAATCTCTAAATTTTGAACTATAGATAAGATAAAACAGTATTTCTCTCTTAACATTTCCAAGCTTTAGAAGCTACGGACACTTCATGATATTTGGAAATAACAACAAATCCATTAACACACTGATTTCCATTTAATTGCAATCCTCTGATTTATAGCCGAACTGATAGCTTCCATGTCGTTGTTGTGACACTCAAATATTTAATGTTGAGTGCTTGCTCGCATGTCGGCCTAGTTTTTTTGTCCATAATTATTAAGATGCGATAAATTTGAGAGAATTTACTTACTCTAAAAAGAATGTTTTCTAATTTAGAAGTCATTAATGCGCGACATGTGAGTTTAATGTTTTCATACTAAATTAATACAATTGATTTTGGAGTAAAGTTGAATTAAATATGAAAATGATATTTCAACTTACCAGGCCGCTTGACTTAACGATACCAAAGTTGGCACATACATACTTTAGAGGGCGGAATGTGTATCTCGGATCAATTTTTGTAATTATTAATTAGAATTTAAATTAAATCAATTCAATTCAATTAAAACTAAGAGAACTTTCTATGTCTTCCAAAATATTTTATAGAAATATTACACTAAAAATGACTATACATTAAAAAAATTATTTTCAATAATTTTAATTTTTTGCCACATATTTTTTTTCTCAATTTAAAAATAATATTTATGGCATACATTCTGCAATAATATATTTCACTGTTGAAATGAAAATCAAATTGCCTTCATTGGTTCAAATCTTATTCCATCATGACAGGTTTTTTTTTGCATTATTAATGACAAATATATAAAGATTTGTGTTTCTTATCATTGTTGCGTAGGCTTCAATATTAATAAAGAAAGTTTTTCATAAATATTTTGAAATTCTGCCGTGCTCCCCATCAAGGTTAAAAATCAGGATTAAGCAACATTGAACAATTTATAAAGCAATTTTTAATCACTTTGCTATTTTCAGTGATATAATTGATTTATAAAGATGTAAACAGGCAATTATTCAAATACATAGTAGAATAAATAGAGCGGGATAAGTTTTCTGAGGTATCAGTTTAAAATTACGGGAGATGGAACTTTAATGGTGACAACACTGCTGTAAAAACATCAAGCAACAAAATCGAAGAATGTCACGTATACCCCACGCTAGCTGTATACTTACCTTACCTCTCAGCAAAAAGACTCGTCCTTTCTACTTCACGCTGATGCGGAGTGACACGAAGAACTGAACCTTGTATTTGCCTGCGGTCTGAAGCTAGTGTTGCCAGGATGTTTTCAAACCAAGAACAACGAGGTAGGATAAAAATTAAATGTGCCAGAGGTCGTACAGCACGACAATGTTATCTAGGACTTCAAGAGGCTTGTGGGGAAATCTGTTTTGCCTTACAGACCTACTGCAAGATGGGTAAAAGCCTTCAATGAAGGACGCCAAAATGTGGCAGACATGCATCGACCAGGCCGTCCTAGTGTCAGCGAAGTAGAAGTGCAAACTGTTGCCGCACTAATGGACAGTGATCGATACCACAGCATTTGTGAGCTGGCCCGATAGACAGGATTTGCACATACGACTGTGCTGCACATTCTGAAGGAACGCCTGGGCATGAAAAAAATTGCTTCACGATGGGTTCTACATCATTTAAAGGAAATGCAGAAATGGCTACGATACGATGCTGCTCGAACCCACCTGGTGCGCTGTGAGAGCGAAGGAGAGGCTTTTTTACGCCGTATCATTACGGTGGATGAAACTTGGGTCAGATCGTACAGCCAAAACTGAAACGCCAATCAAATTAATGGCGTCATTATGAGTCACCACGAAGGTCGAAATTTCTTCAAAACCCCAACAATGTGAAAATTATGCTGATTTTCTTGTACAACTGTGATGGTGCCATCCTACCGTACCCCCACCGCTGACCGTCAATGCGCAGTATTATTGCTAATTTTTAGAGCACCATCTGAGACCAGTTTTGAGAAAAAAACGGCGACACTTTCTGCAGAACGTCCCTATAATTTTGCATGACAATTATCGGCCGCATGCAACGCAAACTGTCGCTCATTTGCTCGATCGATGGGGTTGGGGAGTACTTTACCATCCAGCATACTACACAGATCTAAGCCCTTGTGATTTTGATTTACTTCCTAAAATAAAGGAATCACTTCGTGGTATTCTCTTCAAAACTGTTCCTGAGATTCTTGCGGCAGTATACCGGTCCAATCAAACTATCAACAGAACAGGCACTGCTGCAAGTGTTCTCCAACTTCCACATCATTGGACACGGGTTGTACACAATGCTGGCGCCTATATTAAAGGATTGTAAAACATGGTGACATGAATCACTTTTGAATTCCATGTAAATAAATAGTTGCCACTATAAAAGTTCCAACTCTCTTATTTTGCCGAGGAAAATATTAAAACCAAATTAAACAAAAATTTTAGCAACCCTTATTCCAAATGTAACGTCTGGTTACCAAAGGTGATTACTAGATTTGTAAAGTAAACAATTAATAGGTATTATAGTTGGAGATTTACGAATCGAATATCCCAAAATATTAAAAGCCTTTATTTATTCAGTAACACACAAATCAAGACATTACAGTTAATGATCTACTAAGGACATAAACAGCATCGGAACAACAATAGCATCGAAAGGATCTCCAATCATATAGAACACATGTGATGTAAACGTCTAGCATCTGGCGCATGTGCATTTAGCAGTTTATGTAAAGGCAGATTTTGCTTTAGGATAATGAGGAAGGAGAAGAAGAAGAAAATGAGCATTGAATTCTAACAATTAATACAGCAGTAGTGATTTTAATTGCTTTATATGTAAAGTAAAATACATGTTTTTCAGCATTATATTTCAACAAGTGCGGTAGTAGAAATTCTAAATCCGTTTTTATTGTGTATTTCATTTCAAGACTCGAAAAATAATCAGCGTAAATCGGATTAGTTTTTTATAATTTGCATATGTATAGCGTTTTATTTATTTTGATAAAATTTATAGATTCCAAACATTCAAATTGCTACCATTGCATTAAAAAAGCTAATGAAACTGGAGCAAAATTTTCACTTACTTAAATTTTATAATAAAATACATTATTTTTTTATATTTGTTGACGTATTTTATACACTTTTTTATCATCCATATATCAAATTTGCCATCGTAATCCTGCGTTTTTATCGTCGAAGTTTGGAAATAGGAGAAATTAAATCAAATGTCTCTCTCATAATTGTAATAATTGGTATAATTGTAATATATTACACATTAAGTTATAAATAAAAATTCACATTATAAACATAGGAGCATTTGTATATCAATCTTAATGTAATAAAATTAAATCCAATTAGAGGAAAAAAAATTTCATCTTCCCTATTTTGAAATTCAGTTCAATTTTATTGAAATTTGAGTCGCATCCTGTAATTATATGAAAGTTAGCCATTTCGTATATCATTTAATTTTTACTTTACATGTATTTGGTAATTTATTTTAATCCACGCGTGGATCGACTGTCAGAATTTATAATTTTTGCTGTTTCGAATGCATTGAAAAAGTCAAGAACCATTTTTTTAAATGCGAGAAGACACTTCGCCACTTTTCCGCAGCCATCTGAGCTTATTTTTCCGTCCAATTATCCCCTGACCCAGAAAATGCTAATCAAATTAATAATGTCGTCAGCAGACTTCTATAATCCAAATTAGTTCCCTATGATGTAGCGGATACAATTACAGTTAATCATCGAATCTTCAGAGTTTCAGCCTGCGGGATGTGCTGCAGTATGATTCGGTAGGCTTCTGCCTTTAGGAAATCATAGACTTCGATTCGGAGGGCGATGTAATATTCATTGAATTATTGCCTTTACATGCAGTTTCATATCAAATGCTATATAAATTACAGCACTATTAAAACTAATATACAGGTCAAATTTGAATATTAAATTACTTATTGAAAACAAAAATCATTATGTGTTAAAAACGATGTTTAGCTCATACTTATTAAATTATAAATTGCTTATCATCCGTGAACATTTTACAGTGTTGTTCAGAATTTTTTTTTCCTCCACACAATGCATATAAGAAAAGGTATAAAAAGAATTCCATTTCCAGATTTTGATTTATCTACACATTGTAGATCTTCCTGAATAGGATAAAAATCATTTTTGGAAGTGCAATTTTCTTTGGAATTCATATTTTGCATCTTTCTATCTGTAAGTTTGAAAATAGAATCATTCAAAAACCGAGTGAGCGATACAGAGGAAATTTCTTAAGCCTCTTTCCAACAAAATTGTTGATTTCTATCCAATTTTATACACATTTCATTCATTGGAAATCCGTCTGAACGTACGGGAAGATATTAACAATATAACTCAGAAGTGCAAATTGATAGAAGAATGAAGTTTTATTGCTATATCTATATATGCATGTAAAACGCTTATGTCGTCGCAAAATCAAGCCAAATTCGTTAATTGTAATGTGTTAGCTGTTTGTCCGTTTGGATTGTTTACATTATATTTTTTTGGAGGTGGATGATATGTAAAAATGAATTTAAGTTGAGAAGTTTCTCTTATAAATTGAATTCGTCGAAAACGAGAAAGGAAAATCAAAGACTTAAAAGCATCGCTCATAAGCTGGAATGAGCGTAATAAAGGAATCAAGCATTTTTGCTTCTGGAGTGAAATTTTCGAAAGGCTGGAGCTTTGCCAATTTCATCGCCAATTAATTTAGACATTTTGAAGCATAGTTGACGTATTGCACAAATATTATTTAAAATAACATGATGGAAATAATATGGTATTTTGAGGTAAGATATAGTTCATCTAAGTCTAAACATGACTAAATTAATCTTATTAACATTCGCTATCTGCGACGATTATTTCGACGCTATTCCCATTATGTCCATCCATTTTGAGAAATCACATTTTATCAAAACAGAAAAATAAGTAAATGCATTTTTGATTTTTAAACATTTCAGAATTATCTTCCTAACATTATATTACTAACTATATAATAGGCCTTTTTAGTACAATAAAATGAAAGGAATAGATAAATTAGAATTATTGCTAAGCATTGTATCATTGATGTAAAAACTAATTTTAATAATCCATGCGTTTAATATAATCAAATTACTTTCCAGCAATGAATGTATTTTTAATCTCATATTACTAGCAGAGATGCATAACTATATGGCAAGAGAGCTAGGATCACACAATGGTACAAAGAAAAGAACATGAAGTGCCCCTCCTGTTATTTTATAAATATATCTATGTATTTAAATAAAAATTAGGACCAAAATTTTTTAATATTTAATCATTTATCGGTCTGTCTCTTCTAGTGCATGTAAGCGTGATTATTTAACGATGATAACAACTTTGTAAATCAAGTGTGGTGTAAGGGCGTATCACCTAGAATGTGCATTCGATGCCCAATTTCGGTTTAGTATAGTTAATTAGTTATAGTCTCCATTTTGTAGGTCTATTTTCGGGTGGCCGTAGTAATGATGGAGACAAACTATAGGCTAAAATCTTTCTTTTTTTAACTATAGCATATACCAGCGAGAGGACGTCTCATCTATGACATAAAATTGAAATTGAGATATATCCCCGCACGACGAATCTGAATAGAATATTGCTTTGAATTAATTTTTATAGTAAGTCATTGCGATCATTTTATGTCAAATCATACACAAAAAATAGATATATATTTGAATCTCTTATTTTGTAATATGAAAAAAATATATACCATAATATGTTAACATATGATAAAGAATAGGGGGGTAAACTGCATCTAACTAAGTTTTCGAACATTTTAAACTGAAATATTATAATCTCTGACTTTTTAAATTTATTGTGTAGGAAATAGGCTATGTAAAAGCTTTGCTAATCTCAAAAAATTCCACCCAGAGCTTGGCGACAAACTTGGCGACCATTTGGCGATTTGGCGATGACTTTGGTGACTTTGGCGCCAAAATAGGTTATACCCGAAACATCGAGAATTTTCCCGAGCCGTCCAGTAGGACCGGAGTTACGCCTCGAACGTTCCTGATTGGCTGAGAGGCTTCTAGCCCCGCCTCCTAAGACCTATAAAAGGAGTGGCCCGCGGCTGCCGAGTAGTCGTGACCCAGCAGTGGTGAGTCGAGTGGTGAACCAGCGGTGAATTGAGGAGAAGTCGGAAGCTGCAGAGCAGAGTAGAGTGAACCAGAATCGTCGTGGACCAGTGGAGTCGGAAGCGAACTCGTCTTCCAGGGACTAGCGGAGTAGAGCTGCTGTGTATACTATTGTATGCTGCACGTTTCGGCTGAAGATAATCGTCTTCTGTGCTGTATATAGTTGTCGTCTTTGTGCTGTCCTGTGTGTCTTCGTGGAAATAAACGTCGTTGTTTTATTTTCTACTGCCGCCTGGTGACTGAGCGTTCTTCATACCATATAACTCCCACTATCCAAACGAATCCCGGGGAATTTCGTAACAATATTTTAGGGTAATTTGTTTCTGGGACTTTTCAATTTTTACAAAACGTGTTTTATTACATTTTCCCAATCTTGCGCTTATATGGGGGATTCCATGCATTTTATAGGAGAATTTAAATGCATAGAACACAATGTTTTCCTATGTAGTTCAGAATATTTCAATTTGAATCGCCATTTTATGTATCGTTGTTGCAAAGAAAGATTTGAAACGAGTCTCCTTTCTATATGAGATGCTTGTGCTGTGCAGCAAATTAATCTCCGGTTCAGTAATTTCGCTAGAAATTGTAATCGAGCATTTTTTATTTTTTGGTTTTACGGAAAAGATAAATTCGAATATTATCAAAGCATTTGCATGTGTTTTATAATTCCTATATATGTATTTTTAATAGCTACGCCGCCTTTCTAATTTAACAATTTTGTGATTATTTGCTTTTATTTTCTTTAAAGTGTGAAAAATCCGTGTTTTAATTTTTTCTCCATTGCTCCTACTTCCAAGATTATCCATAACATATTCAGGTAAATATGGGAGGACTGTTTTGAACAACTACTCAAAAACTTAAAACAAAAAAAAAAATGTGGTATGTTTTTTCCAAATGATAAGATACGTTTTGTGACATTTCGAATAAGTTATAAATTATTGCAGTGTTGGAAGTACATATAACCTTAAATAATTTCCATTACGAAACTAAGATGCAATTTTCAGTCGGTTGGAATTTGAGTTTAATATCTTACTCTTCAAAACTGTACTATGGAAAGAAGTCGTGCGTTGGTCGTCATTCAAGTTAGAATTGAGTCTCAAATCGTCATTTTCGCGTTCTTTTTTTTTTAATCTGAATTAAACTGAAAATAAACTCATATTTTACTCACTCTGTATAAAATTGAATAATTCGCTCTGAGTACAACTAAAAAAAATGATTTTTAATATTTTACTTAGTTATATTGCAATAATAATATCTTAATTAAATATTCAAGATATTTTTCAAATCATTCTAAATATATTTATTTTAAGTATTCAACGCATTATTTGAAGTTTTCAGAGTTATATTATAAAATGTTATTTATCTTTTGGAAGTAGAAAGAAACCAATATTGTGCAGATTAACAATTAAATCCTTGTTTTGTTAAGCCTGTGTTTTTACATACTTTCAAATAAGTGCTGTTTACACCACTTCATTATGTAAATCTGAAAAAAAAATCATCATTACCTTTATTGTGAAGGAACAATTTGTCTTTCTTTGGTTCGATATGTCTCAATATCTTTCAAATTGAATGTTGAGTAGCAAGGAAAAGTGGAGATAAAAAAATGGAAATAAGTTTCGGAAGGTTAATCTTGCTTTTATCCCTCGATTTAACTGATGAGGGAAAACTCTAAACAACGGTCTCTGAAAAGGACAAAGATATCCTTCAGCATTTTTTTCAGAGAGATGAAGGAAGTATAAAAAAAGAATAATCAAACCTTTCGTGACAAGATATGTTAGGCTTATTTAAGGCAAGAACTCCCTACGTGCTTATACAGACAACAGCTAAAACAGCATTAACTTGCTTCTCTAAGCCAGGGTGGTCGCCGTTCTCTCATGTCCGAGGGATTTGCTCGGTAACGCAATGTTGCCTTCTTTAGAAGTCGGGAGGTCTTATGTGTCGTAACTTTTGGAAATACGTTTTGGCTTTTCTTCGAGATTTGGCTTTTGTTCTGGTCTTTTATATGCTCATTTTTGCCACTACAAGGACAGCTTTATTTATGACTTAACATGCAACTCTAATAAGCCGAAAAATTGTATATCTCCAAGTAAATGCTTGCACCGTATTACGATTCACCATGGGAACGTGGCCAATGCTTTTATTTGTGAGTGCTGAAAACAAATGAATAAGCTTAGGGATTAGTTACGTCTTGTTTAAGTACCGAGTACATTATAATAATATAGATCTCTTCACCTTTTGATATTGGTTGCGTTTTTTTATTTTATGTACCTCCTATTTTCTATAGATTGATAACTATTTTAGAAATAATACACAGTTTCTCTAATCAACAAAAAGATATTCTAAAATATTTTTGTCTACTATTATTTTATATTTTATTCTTGCACTGAAGTTACAATATTCTACTCGTAGATTCAGGCCAGAGATCTATACTTCATCGCTATCCTTCAATAATGCATTGAAAACTATTTTGCTTTAAGCCAGATTCATGCCAGAGATTTACATTCCGTAGATATAGTTCACCAATGCTATGCAAGGTATTTTAGTTTATGCTAGATTCACATAAGACATCTGTTTTTCTAAACTATCGTTCACCATTGCTATACGAGGTATTCATCTTTATGCTAGATTCAAGCCACTGATATTTCGTAGCTATCGTTCAAAAATGCCATGCAAGGTATTCTTCTTTATGCTAAATTGAAACCAATGATTTATATTTCGTAGCAATCATTCATCAGTGAGATTCAAGGTATTCTTCATTATGCGATATTGACACCAGGGATATGTATTTCGTAGCTATCGTTCACTGCGTCTTGAAAGGTATTCTACTTTTTGCTTGATTCTCGCCAGAGATCAAAATACCATGCAAGGTATTCTTCTTTATGCTATATTCATGGCAGAGATTTTGTAGATATCGTTCATCATGCTATGAAAGGTATTCTTCTTTATTCTATATTCACTCCCATGGTCTATATTTTGTAGTTCATCAATGTCTTTCTAGGTATTCTTCTTTATGCTAGATTGAAGCCAGAGATCTGTATTTCGTAACTATCTTTCACCAATGTCATTCAAGGTTTCTTTATCTAGATTGACAGCAGAGATCTGTATTTTGTAGCTATCTTTCAAGAATGCGATGCGGGGTATTCTTCTTTATGTTAGATTCACGCCAGTGATTTATATTTCGTAAATCGTTCTCTAATGTCATGCAAGGTATTTTTCTTTATGCTAGATTCACACCAGAGATCTGTTTTTCTAAGCTATCATTCACCAGTTCCAAAACAAGGTATTCTTCTTTATTCTAGATTTACGCTAGTGATCTATATTTCGTAGCTATCGTTCATCAGTGCCATTCAAGGTATTTTTCTTTATTCTAGATTCACGTCAGAAATATGAATTTTGTAGATATTGTTCAAAACTGACATGCAAGATGTTGTTCTTTACACTAGATTACAGAGATCTGTATTTCCTAGTTATCATTGACCATTCCCATGCAATGTATTCTTCTTTATGCTATAGTCACGCCAGAGATCTGTATTCCGTAGCTATCGTTCAAAATGTCACACAAGGTATTCGCCGTCGTACTCAAGGTACGCAATTTAATGAGAATTAAGGGGAAATAAGAAAACTACGGTTACCTTAAGATACCAGATAAATGATAATTTGTTTGATTATTTACTGAATTCTACGAAAAAAGAATAAATCCACTTTTCATGCATTGCTGATTTATTTGAAGATAAGTTCCATCAGAATAATTAAAAGATTGAATTAGATAAAATATTTCATTGTGAGGAGGAAGAATTTCAAATTTTGAGTATGAATATCATTTGCTGCAATCAAGCGTTGACCAGTTAATAAATAAATATAAAATAATGAATTCACAATGAAACTCAAATGCAGAATTTAAGAAAAGTTAGAATTGTTTTATTTTTCTTCAAATTACAAAATAAATTGTTTTTGGAAAGAACTATCAAAACAAACAAGAACGCGAATAAAGGATTTCAAGCGTTTTCCAATAGCTGTTTACTCTTTCTGAAATGTTTTCAACACTTGTCCAAGAAACGAAACTTTTGCTTTAACTTCTGTTTGGCTTTATACGTGGAAAGACTTTAGATTTTGAAGAAGAAAAAGGAAATATTTTCATTTCGTTTGCGAAAGTAATTTTTTTTAATAGTGACAGAATTATTTTCTTTCAAATAAATACAATGGTAAAGGATTTTTCTGTAATATTTTCAGAATAACTCTCTATTTCTTTTCTGATTTCATTCACTAAATTATGAATTGAAACTTCGAATAGATTAGCCATTTTTTTACTTAGAAAATAATTTATTTATTTTATCTATTATAAATTACTGAAGGACTATTAATATTTAATTGGCAGTGATTTTTTTTTTGAGTAATGAAATGAAATGAAAATTTTCAATGAAAGATCGTTAAATTATTTTTAAAATGAAATATTAGAGTTATTCTGTTTTGTAATCACCAAGAAAGCTGTCACTGCGATAATTTCTGTAAAATTTCCAGGTTTGGGAGGGTTTTGTTAAACAGGAATGTACTTCTGTTCCGATGTTTCAATTATCTTCATATTTATTTTGTTTTCCTAACTTCGTTTTTCTAATTATTAATATAATTGGGGAATACAAAAACCCTAAGCATAATCGTGGCATTGATGTTTTGTGTAAAGTTTATACAATTTTTGCTTTTGCTTACCACATATGCATCTTTGAACAGATTTCCCATGGATTGCTGTCACTGGTTATATTTTATTCAGCGATCAATTTGTTAGAAATGACAAGGAGAATTTTTTTTAGTTTAGTTTTAAATTTTTATGTATAGTTTAGAAAGAAAAAGACATTTGAACGTAAACAACAAACATAATTTGAAAGAGATCACGGCATTTAAAAACATTATTACAAATGCCGCCTTGTAGGTTTATGATGAAAAAAAGTTCAACATGCTTCTTAATAGGAAATGATGCAAGTTTGTTACAGTCTAATAGAATTTATAGACAATGACAATTGAAGCAAATGGCAGCTCAAAATAGTAATAATATTCATCAAAAACACTTTGAAAGATAAATTGTTTTTCATCAACAAAAATAATCGGAGAAGAATATTTCAAAGATAAAATTTCACTTTTGCATCTCGGATTTATATAGGTTTCTAGTACATCATAATAACATATGGAATTCTGTAGAAGGATCTTTAGATCAGCGTTTATATTAGAGTCATACCAAAATTCTTGCATTTTCCAGAACATTCATTTTTGTCACGAAACGGTCACTGAGGTCGAAAAAATTACCTTGTATTCAATCTGACCTTTGATCAATAACCTTTGATTTTATTCTCAAGGTGAATATAATCAAATTTTTTTCTTTCCAGAGATGAAAGACATATGGCAGGGAAACTGTATTACAGCGTACCCCATTCAGCGGGAAACTGTATCCCCATTCAGCGGGAAACTGTATCCCCATTCAGCGTACTCACCATCAACCATCCCACATTCAATGAAGGATTTTCTACACTTTCGTGGAACGTCGAATGCCTGAGACTCAACCGCGAGACCATTATAGCCTTGAATTTGTTGGGAGTTGCTCACCATTTAGAGATTTATTAATAATATTGGCATCAAAATATGATAATATGTATTAAAAATTTTCTTAACTTCTTGAACTATGTGTTCAGAATAATGTCTTGAAAATCACAAGGGATAAGGTTTATATTATATAAACAATGTTTATATTATATTATATAAACATTTTTTCTTTAGTAGTAAAATCAAATCATTACAAATAAAAGGTATTAGAGTTAGTTAATAATAATATTACAAATAATCTGTTTAATATATCAATGTATTGTTATGCAAAAAGCATATGTTTTACTGTTTTCAGATATGAAAGAGATAATTATTCATATTTTGCCTTATAATCTGTTTCAGTACATTGACTGAAATTTTTAGGAAAAAAAAATGAACCAAGATCACTTTGTTTTATTGACTGTAGATGAATTCTTTAAATAAAATAATTAGAAATATATAACTGGTTAAAGCTTTAGGTTTGGTACGTGTGTTAAATATGCCCTTTATTGAAACAAACATAATAAATAAATGGGTTTAGCATTGTCGCAACGCATGTGAGTGTAAATCCAGAAGCTAAATAAGAAGTGAAAAGGATAAAAAAATGTATTTATCGAAAGAATAAAATTAGAAACATAGTCTAAGTTTCGAAAAAACTTTTTTCTTTTTAAGCTCAAACTATTCAAACGCATGCTTCATGACGATTTCCTGAAATATTTTTTTTTTATTTTTATTATCCTTGTTGAAACACACTTAACGCAGTTCAATATGCTAGCATACAAACAATATAATACTAATATCCATTTTAATTTCTAAAATTCAAATCGTTACGTGCCAAGAAATAGCGACTTTCATGCGCTTAGAGGAAAAAAGCCATTCCAGTGAGAAGATAAACGGACCATTGTCATGTGTTTGAGGACACAAAAGAATCCCAGTTTTGGATTTATTCCAGGAACATTTTTACCGCAAAGTGTCCCTTGCAGTGAAATGAGATTCTTTTGAGAGTTTGGCGAGGATTCGAATCCCATCATATTTGCAATTTACAGATGCCTCCCACTACTAAGTTTTTTTTCTTCTTTTTTTTTTTTTTTTTTTCTTTTTGTATTAAAGATAGCAAACAAAAAGAAGGTATCTATCCTCTAAACTCAGGGGACAGTTTTGCGGAATTTGCTTTGTGCCGAAAGTTATATTTTATTCTTCTTCTGTTTGCACGGGAGCAGAAGAAAAGTTAGCGGAAAAGGGGATTTTTTATAAGGTTAAGGAGGATAAATTTTATCTTTTTCCCTAATAAAACCGGAAAAAAAAAGAACACTTAAAGCCTTGAAACAAATTCCTACTGATCTTCAAAGTTGAGCCTATAAGGTTTCTTTTATTTGCATTCATTGATTCTTGGCTATTTCTAAATTTTGCAGCCAAAAAACTAGTTTGTTTTGCATAAAGTCATAATGGACAAAACTTGTTTTTTTTTTTTAATTATACATCTCACATGGATTAAATAAAGCCAAATTGTCTGCCAATCTCAACTAGTAGATTATAAAGGAATATTATTTTTCTTCTCTTCATGTATTAGGTTTTATCTGTAAATGACACTAAGTTCAAGTGCAAAACTTTTACGTATTGGTATTGTTTATAAATTGTATTTCTGTACCTTCAGATATACATTTTAATAATGAAACGATGAATTAAAGCACGATTTTAGTTATAGCTACATATCTCCACTACTCGTAAAACAAGTGGTAGTATACTTCGTTTCAGATGACCACATTTCAAAGATTCTATCTCACTAAGGGGCGAGACGCGGAAGGATCAATGCATTTCCATAATCTTTCATCGCTTTTTCGCCTTGATTTCCGCTCTATTGGATACTTTTTCGTTCAATTTTTTTTCACGTGCATGTGAGTATATTGTCGTTTCTGATCGTATTATTTTATTTTAATTCAGCCCATGAGTAATCATAGTTTATTTTATTGTTAAATGTAAACATCTCCTCCTTTCATCTTTCATCTCACTCCTATATTGAAAAATTAAACCCATCCTAACGAATGCGCAAAAGCGAGGAATGTTTTAGAATCCGTTGACAAACAATACTTCCCTCGACTTTGCTTTCATATCATTGCATGTTTTGTGTTAAAATTCGTAGCTTGATGAAGACTATATTGCAAGCATTTTCTATCCCTGCCTTTTCCTAAATTAGACAAAATTTGCTACAGATTGGCAATTAACTAATTTGAACTAATTGGCAATTAATTCTTTGGTTAATCCGGTCCAAAATGCAAATCTTAGCTTTAAGCATACTTTCAATACAATTTTGAATTCTTGCGCTCTTAGAATTCGTAAACGGCGTGCTATTCGTAAACTTCGATGCTTTTTGCTTCAGAATTTTTGTAATTTTTTTTTATGCCGTCATGTTATTTGTAAAATATTATACAAATTCCGAACCTATTTTTTGACAGATTTTATATATTAGATAATTTTCTTCTTTTAAATCATAAGAATTCAAAGAAGACATGTAGGATATAACATAAAGTAGCTTACAAAATTTTTAATTATATTGAAAACTTCTTCTAAAACCTAAAAAATTATTGAACATTCATACAATAATATCTCCAAACATACTATATTCAGTAAAGTTAGATCCTATTAGTTTTTCTGAATAATTTCAACTTATGTTTTTTAATATGGAATAAAAACAAACATTATTTCAAATTAACAATATCCATAAAATATTAAATATTCAACTTCTGCTTAAAAAAAAAAAAAAAAAAAAAAAAAAAACCGATTCTAGAAATATTTCTACATGAATATAAAATACCGAAATGTGTCGTAAAGCCGCTGATGGTAAATCGCTGTCTCGCAAATGGATCTACGATGCAATCGACGAAGGATCTGCTCGGAGACACGTATCGCCTATAAATAAATTTATCCCATGAAGAACTTTTCATACGACATAAATGCTTATTATGTTGAAAGATGAGGAAATGGACACGGGCTGTGCGAAAAAAAGTTATTTATATAAGAAATGGCTGTGCAATTTGCGAATAAATTTGAAATTTTCAGTAAAAATAGTTTTTATGACTCAAATTTAAATCATGGTAAAGTGTCTGAATGTTTCAAAAACATAATTTTTTTTTCTCAATTCAAATAATTTTGTCGTAGTAGATAAATATTACAAAATATAATTTGCTGTCGAGGTATACTTCATGATTTTTCTTTTTTTTTTTTTTTGATTATTCAACTTTTTTAAAAATTTATTTAACAAATTTTGTAACTATTCTAGACTAATGAACGAAGTAAAACACAAGAAATTCTAAATCCACCTTTAAACTTTATCTGTTATACGAAAGGCTCAGAAAACAATTAATATAAACCAAGTTTATTTTGTCTGACTTGCAGATATCAGGTGTTTCTTTGATAAAATTTTCAGTTATCAGTGTACTGAAGTCGTTTTCTTTACATTGAAATATCAAATGGCAAGAAAATTCCAGCTCAGAAAGAACCAACGTTTTTTCATTTAACTAACATTTTATAAATGAAAAGATTTTTTCCCCGCTGATTTGCATTGAGTGCCTTTTTAATCATCCGTATATTAAATTAGTCTCGTAAGAAGGCATCTTAACAATGATGTGGAAGGTTTGGAAAAGGTAAAGATGCCCCGTTCAAGATCTAATTTTATGTAATATATTAGGAATTATATTCTATATAAGCCAGAATAGGGTTACTCTATATGTACACAACTAACATAGGAGAATTTCTAGATCAAGATTAAGGAAATTAAATTAGATCGAATTAATACAAAAAAATGCACATTTATATATTTAAATTTATTTTAACTTCCTTGAAATTTGAACCAGAGTCTGTAATTCCATCAAAGTTTATCATTTAGACATTTAAAGTTCTTACTTTACAAGTATTTGGAAGATTATTTTAATCTGTTGTTGTTGATTCTAATAGCGCACTGACTAACAATTTTAAGCCAAGGGTGAGTTTGTTTTTCAGTAGCGCCATCTAAGGCCAAGAGTACGTTTTAGCTACTCACGCGTCGCAACCTTTTTTACGGACTTCATTCATTCATTTCATTCACAGATCATAATTTAGACCTGAATCAGAGAACGATCACCCCTGATCCAGTAACCCCACTGGTATTTTTCTCAACATGTAGGACTTTGTGACCACGGCAGATTTATACGTGCGCCAGCCACCACACACACGGAGTCTTCAGCCGGTGGAGTTCGAACTCGCAACACAAGAAACGCAAATCCAACGCCCTACCAACCAGGCTACCCGGCCCCTATTTTAATCTGTAAACGGACTGACTATCAGTATTTATAATTTACATTGTTTTAAATTCATTTAAAAAGACAAGAACATTTTTTAAATGCTAAGAAAGATACTTCGCCACTTTCCTGTAGCCATCTGAAATTATCCTCCCGTCCAGTTATCCTCTGACCCGAAAATGCGGACCAAATGAATGACGTCGTCAGTGGACTCCGTGTAATCCGAACTAGTTCACCGTGATGCAGCGGGTACAATTACAGTTAATCATCGAGTCTTCAGAGTTTCAGCCAGCTAGAGGGAGATACTGTAGCATGGCTAGATAGGCTTCTGCCTTTAGGAAATCATAGACTGCAATTGGATGGGTGCTGTTGTATGGGTGCATGGGTGCACTAATAATGTGGATATGTATTTGAAATATGAATGTTGAAACATTCAAAACTTAAGGATAAAAATCATTTTAAATAAAAAATAATGCTTAATTTATGCTTATTAAATTAATAATTGCGGGAATTTACTGTGCAGATTGCAATTTCGCTTTTACTTTATCTCACAAGATGTATATAAAGACAAAATATTTCAGCAGGGAAAAAAATCATCCTCCAGAATTTGATTAATCTCCACTCATCAGATCATCTTGAATTGGATATAAAATATTTTTGTGAACCAGGTATATGTATCAGACCAGGTAAGTGTTTTCGTCCTTTGCGTCTGTTCCTGGTTAGAATACTATCATTCATAAACGGAGTGAGTCAAATGACGGAAATTTCGTAAGGCGCCGCCTTTCCATCAAAATTGTAGATTTCTGTCAAATTTTGGGCAAAATTGATTTGTGGGAAATCTGTCTGTACGTCCGGGGAGATGGTAATAACCATAACTCAGAAATCCTAGCTTCTATAAGAATGAAATTTTGTGCATTGTTTTAGAAATAGCACCATAAAATGTACAAAAAAAAAAAAAACTAAATAAAATCCGTTTAAGTGCTGATCATCTATCGGTCTGTGTATTGTCATGTATTTTTAAACGTCATAACTTTACGAGGTGACGATTTTTTAAATTAAATGTATCATGAAATGATGTCAAGAAGAATAGATATTCGATGACAAATTTTTGGCTCAATGTAGTTAATTATTTATATTAAAGGTCCCTTTTGAAAACCTCTTTGGGGATGATCTTCGTAATTTCTAACCTACATCTACTGATGAAAACAAAAACTGAGCTGACATCCTCTTTTTTAAACTTCCAGCCAGAGGTCGTCTGATCCACGACACTAAGTTTAAAGTGCATTATTTCCATTTTTTACCCTGCTTATTTCTGTAATGCTGGTATATTTGAAAATCAAAACCTGAAAAGATAAATTTCGGCATTATAAACCAGGTAAGTGGAATTCAAGAAAAAAAAGTCCTGAATGAAAGTTCAAAGACTGAAAACGGTAAATGCCTTCGCAGAACTAGCAACCATATTTTTTTTCTGGAGGAATATTTGATGTGTAATTCTGTCGGTAGATTGTCAATTAGGGCTGGAGGGAGGGCGAACAGCAATGCATGCAGAGTGACAGAGAATTCAGTTTAATTTGCATAGAATGTTTCCTTGTGAGAAAATAGTTCTGCCGTTCTTTTTTGCTCGGTATCATCTCAGAAAATGAAGAGTTTTCTAAGGAAATGTATGCAATGCACAATCAGGAAGTCTAAAGATGAGTTGAGATTATCCCCTAATGAATGGAATTGATTCTTATTTCAAGATATTGTGTTATCAGTATAAAGGAACTAAATGCGTAGTGTGTTTTGACAATGTCCTGTAATTGTTAAAAATGTCGAAAATGATATCTGCTAAGATGATGGATCCTAATGATGGAATATATCATACCGGATCATTATTAAATGAATATACCTGTCTCAAACGAAACAAAAAATTTGAACATGAAATATAAATGGGTCAATTTATGAGGATCATTTTGTTCAGTTACATTATCTAAAAGGATATATGCATTAAAGTAACATGATAATTATTTGGAGATGAAATTAGTAAATTTGAACCCTTGTCAGATGACAAGGATGATATGTTCTTCATCAAAATGATATGATGTCAAAATTCAAGGATGATATGATGTCAAAATTCTTCTCTTAACATAAATTGTTGTCCTCTGAAGAGACATTTCTCCCTCAACATTAGATTAACCATGCATCAAGCGAAAACAGTAGAAGAATTTATATAACTCTGAACAAAGAAAATCGTCCCAATATCGAAACCTTATCAATGCATCACCATGGTTTCAACATTCAAGACAGTGAACCATAATCATTTGAACAATTGTCAATTTAACCCTTTTCACTCGGAAAATAAGTATGGTACATAATTATTAAACCTAATAAAAAGATTACAATGAATAACCATTATATATCTCCCTTTCTATTTATAATCGTTATAAGTTTCACTCTGAGGGTATTTTCAATAATCAAAATTTAAAAATAAGTAAATAAAACTTCAAAATGGGGAGTTGTCTTAAAAGGTGCCTGAGAGGAGGATCCGACATCCAACAGTTAATACTTTGGTTAGGAAAACATTCAAAAGGATTGTAGCGATACGGGATACGCGAAGTATAGAACCTGGAACTTTGTAGTTCTCAGTCCAGTAACTAAACCAGGATACAAAAGCGTACGCTCGTGTCGCTACATTGGTGACCCGGACAATGAGCCTTCAAACTTCGAATAGCTGTTGTGGCGCCATCTACCCGCAACCAAAGTCGTCAGACTCACTTGACGCAGCAAAACCAAAAAGTAGTCAGACTCACGTGAAGCAGCAACCCAAAGCCGTCAGACTCACTTGGCGCATCAGCACCCACACACACTCGCTATTCAACTGGGTACCGGCCCATTAGACAACAGCTAATAACTCAATACATCACCACTCAACAGCCATATCGTTCGTCTGACCTCCGACTCACTGGAGGGAGAGTACTGTGATGAATAGCATATAATTAAGTTAACAACTACGCTACAGAATAAAGTTGTGTGAAGACTTCTTCTCTAAAGGAATATACTGCACACTAAAATTGAATAAGTTATAAACAATTTAAGTGAAAACTGACGAACAAAAAAAAATAATTATTATTTAGTTTGTTGCTTCTTACATTTATAAATTGACCCTCGGGGGAGCACCTCGAAATGAGGATGAGATGCTTCCGCCATGGTGGTTGGATCTCGCCACCCTGGAGGGTACACTAATAGGTGGGGGATATGACTCCCCCCATCGATGACGGGACGTACTTCCTTCGGGGAGGGTTGTACCGTGGCCGGTGACGGCCCTTAGGACTCAACCACAGTTCCCGCCAATTGCTGTTGCGGCGGTCCGGTCATTCAGTTTTATGGTTTAAATCCGTGTGCCTTAGGGCGGGTCGGAGAGTTAGAAGGTTGACTTACATTGATAAACATCTTCACATTATGTATATAAAAAAAATACCTGTTTGTATGTTATTTCATGCAAATTAAGAATTTTGCTTGTGATTTTTATGAACTTTGGAGCGAAGACGACTTTCAAGACATTTGTAAGTTTCTACTTTTATTAAATATAGTTAAGAATTAAACAAGATTTTGATGCTTTTCAATAATGCCTTCTGAAAATATTTTCTGACATAAAATACTTTTAAACTGTTAAAAAAAAACTGAAACATTACTTTTTAACTATAGCAATTTCATTTCTGTGCAGTTCTTTTCTGATTCGAATAAGATTTGTAAATATAGCGAAATGTTGTATATATAGAGAGAATATATATATATACAACACGTAAATATAGCGAATATAAATATAGCGAAAAACTGTAGTAATAATTTAATTATTAGTTTCAAACTCAAATAATTTCAATATTTGGTCAAAACATTCAATCACGTGCTATTAGAAATTGGTATTGATAAAGTATTAGATAAAGTATTGATAGATAGAATATTATTGATTGAAAGATTAGATAAAGTATTGATAAAGTATTAGAATTGGTATTGATTGATAAAGTATTGCTTTCTTTGTTTATTACCTCCGAAGTTGGATTTTCGTTCCTGTTTTTAGCACGTAGCATGTACATTTTTTTTTATTTCCACCCGTAGCAGTGTTTAGTAGATTTATTCCATAATGCACCCTCCACATCTCTCAATTTTAATAAATAACAAGGGGAAGGTTGAAATAAATATATTCCCCATTAGTGATTAGGCAGCCAGAAAAGTCAATAAACCGAGCTATCAAGTAGGTCGCCAAACTCGATTAAGTATAGATGACATTTTTTTCAGCCGATTGGCAACAAACTTTTACACAAAACTGCAGTTTAGTCAAAATATGACATACAAAATTTCATGGATTAAGATCATGGCATTTATGAATTATTACACTTACATATGTGTAAAAGTACCGACTGTCAGACAGCCAACTTTTCGAATGATTCCGTTCAAAATCTCATAAGCATCTACATTTTTGATGCTAAACTTCTGTACCATATTTTTATCTAAAATAATTTTTTTTTACTTTGGAAGTTTATGATTTATTTATAATCGAATAACATGACAGAGAGCCTTCCTGTGGAGTCTTTCAAAATTAGATAGAGTTTTTCAAATTTGGTAATTCCATAAAATAATACCACATTTCAGTCGTTTAGTTCAAGGTGTTTTTGAGTTATCGTGTTGACAGACGCACAAACAGTCATAATGACAAAAATGTGTTTCTCTAATCCATTGAGAACTGAAACTTAAAGATGCGATAAAGTCTCGAGTTTAAATTGTTTGAAGATCGCAATGCTTTCTGTTTCTATACATCGTATATGAGAAACAATTGGTTGGGCAAATCGTGCCTAAAGAGGATATTTTTGAACTGATTGGTTTCTTACGATTTTTCGGTTTTCTGAAAGCGTGTTTCCTTACAATTTCCTTATCTTGCGCTTCTACCGGTGATTCCATGCATTTCATAGGAGCATTTAAATGCATAGAATAAAGTGTTTCCCTATGTCTCTTAGGATATAGTCGTTTGAAGTCGCCGTTCTGCTTATAGTTCTTGCACACGAGTAGTTGAAACGAGTTTCCCTTCTACATGAGGTATTTTAGGTGTGGAGCAAATTACTTTCGGTTCAGGAAACTTTCTCTAGAAATAGTAATCAAATATATTTTACTGCTTTTTCTAAATTGGTAAGTTCGAAATGAAAGCATTTGTAAGCAAATACATGATTTTTTTTTTGTTTTAATAAATTTATTATTTGGGAATAATAACTATGAGGAAGCGCAGCATAGCTTTCAAGAAGGAAGCAAATGAGGATTTTGTTCCAAATATTATCAGTAATATTTGTAACGCTGCATTGAAAATAATGATTGACGCAACAATGTGTTTAATTTACCGGCGTCCTGGCATAGGGATAGCGCGTCTTCCTCGTGGTCTGGGCTTCTTGGGTTCGAGTCCCGGTTCGGGCATCGCTGTTCTTTCTGTGAGATGTATGAATCTGTCCCCATGTAAAAAGGGGTTGTGCAAGAGAATGTGATGCGTGAGTAGCTCGGACGTTCTCTTGGCCCTAGTTGGCACTACTGAAACAAGAGACGCTCCTTTGGCTTGGAATCGCTGACTTCGCCAGAGAGCTTGTCCCTGACAAGTGCCATTAGAAACAACAACATATGTTTAATCTATATAAATAAAATAAAAATGTCTTTTTTAAAACAGATTTTCTTCAACGTTTTCTTACAGATGTTGTGACGTAAAATTGAGATTACAGTAAAGATTTCATGACAATTCATTAAACAATGATTTTTTATAAATTAAAAACGTTTCCTTTGCGCATCTGAAATATTGCACCGCTAAATAATAGGACGGCATTCAAAATTTATTTTATAAACATAATTCTAAATAGTTGAAACATAAAAACAATATTATTTAAGTACTACGTGTTATGCTTTACAATTCATGATACACATTATTTAACTTGAAAATTACTTTAAAATTCATTTTATTTAAACTGACCGAGATTTAAAGTTACTATTAAATAATCATACATATTTCATTTCCTTCCTTAAAAAAATTCGGTTATTAAAATTCTGTTGAGAAATTCAAATTATTTGATCAACTAAGAGAATAAATTATGTAACATGTTTTCTCATTTTAATTAAAAATAAAGTTGCAGACACTGTCTGTCGGCCATAAGGACTCCACCTAAACGGTAAACTGTAGCGACATAAAAGATGGCAGATGTGATTCTGGGGTACATTTTGTATAAGGCTTAATTCCTCCTTTCAAAATTAATTACTTCTTAAGATATCCAAGCAAACATTGAAACATAAAAATACTTTCAAGTGTTTTTGCCAATTACTTTGGTAACATTTCTTATACAAAAAATATTTTTATACCATTTTAAAAACAATAAATTATCTTTACGCCATCTTAATAAAAATAATAATAACTATATTAGATACTTATTTCATATATTTAATTTTTTAATCGTTATCGATGTTTTTCTTTAATATTAAGAAATTTTTCAAAATTCATTTTCAGCATAGCTTGTAAAGATTAAATTCAAACCAGTTTTCTTCATCAAATACAATTTTTATATGCTGTAGCTAAGCAACGATGAAGATTTGAACAACTTTACTTTTATTTTTTGATATTATCCTTTTTATAAAAAATATTTTTGAAAACATTTTCAAAATTATTTTGAATAAATTCTGGAGTTTATTCATTTTGATTAATAATTATTGACATTAAATCCCCGGTCGTCTTAAAATTTCAATAAATAAAAAATTAGCAGTCTTTTGACATTTTTTCGAAATATCTACCAAAATTTTACCTGACAAAAATTATTTTTAAATCATATTAAAATTATGAAATAGTTTTTATAGTAACATTAATTTCATCTGCATGGGTTTTTATGTTGTTTTAATAAGTTATAAAAATTAATTTAAATGTATCTTCATTGTTTATAAACAAGGACATTAATTTCATCTGCATGTGTTTTTATGTTGTTTTAATAAGTTATAAAAATTAATTTAAATGTATCAATAACTTCAGTGTTTATAACATCCGAAGAACTATTGTCAAGATACATTATCAGAATTCTGGAAAAGTCTAGATTAATATAAAACAGGAAAATTTATTCATTTAGTTGAAAGCTTTTCATTAATAAAAATTCATTAAAATCCGTGCAGGTAAACCAAAATATTTCAATAAGAAATGTTAATACATTACAAGAGAACTTATCTAATGCCAGTTTTTAAAAATCACTAGCATCAATTGATAACCTTATTTTAATTAAAAAAATTTCAGAGAGCGATTTTGAGTATTAAAATGTATAAAAATAGCTTTTTTTAATCAAAATATTAGATGGATAAGTAAACAAAAAATGTTAGACATCCGACAAACGCTCCGAATTCACTAACTGGATTTCTTTAAATAATCCTCCATGTTAAAAATAAGTTGCTTATAATAAAGTTTTGTTTATAAATGTGTTGGAATTTCGTAGATTAGTCACATTAAATGTACTTTTATGCTCTCTCTTTTGAAACTTATATCAAGTCATTTTAAATAAACTGTTTTGATATGCGACAGAATTTAATTTTTAATATAAATATATTTTTATATTATAATACTTCAAATGTGGCTCCTAATTATCGAATTGTAACAAAATTTTTATTTCAATTTCATAATTTTTTTTTTTCGTAAGAAGATAAAAAAAAATTTATTTTGATATCATTGAATATATTAGTCAGTTCGAAAAAGCGAAAATATATTAATATCTTTTCAATCCAAAAGATTGAAACATCTTTTTTCATTCATTTGTTACTTTTATAAAGATCTAGATATTATATTTACTGATGATAGAGTTCATATGTCGTTCTTTTGGATATCCTTGCTTGTTTTATATCCCAATTTTGATAACATGCAGTTAAATTTTTAAATACACAGCATTAGAGAAAATAAATATTCTTAAACATAGACGTGTTTAACTTTAATTATTTCAACTTATAATTATATTTTATTATTACGGTATGAGTGAAAAAAAGCTTGGAACCTGTTGACTAAAATTTAAAAGCAAATTCTTTACCTAATTCGATTGCTGCAACAAAAGAAATAAAAAATAGATTTAAATTTTTAAAAAAAACGTATCTTATCAGTAATTATTTAAAAATGTGCTCAAAATATTTTAAATTTCCCGAAGGCAGGCTGAATAAGGGTAATGTATTTTAGACATGAATCCTACAGCTCGATTGTACAAGCTTTTGCATTCTCACCGTAGTGGTTGTTTCTTTATAGATAGGCATTTTCGAGAAAGAATATTAAAATGAAACCATTTTTAAAACAGCAAAAAAATTGAAAAAAATTGTTAATTTCAAATTTTAATTTTAGATTTTTTTAAAAAATAAATACCATATAAAAACAAGTTTAAAATTATAGAATTATAATTTTTCAATCCTCGAATTGGCATAGATAAAGAAATATGCACATGCATTTTTTGATAATCTTAATATTTTTTTAATCTGAATTTTCTGATAAACCATACAGATCTGAAAATTTTATAAGATATTTCTTCTTGTATTATATGCATTTTAGTGAAAAGAAATTCGCTCAAATGAAACAAAATATCTGAAAATATTTTTTTCCAATTTAATTTTTTTAAAGAATGTATTTTTACTTAAATAAGTCATTTTATTTTTCAGCCATTTTTTTAATAAATTCACCTGTATAAAATTCATCTAAAGCCATTTTTTTTTTATAAATTCACTTGTATAAAGTTCATCTAAAACTATTTTTTAATAAATTTTTTCATACTAATAATTTTTTGATCTTGGAATCTAAAATCGATAATGTAATTAAACAGGAATCTGAAGTTAAAAGAAGAACAGATTTTTTTTTTCACGAAATTACACATTTCTGATAACAAAAATTACATTTTTTTTATGTTACTCACTGAGTTTTCACTAATGAAATAGGAATTTTTATAATAATGAAAAATATTATCGATTAAATTATACTGTCATTATAATTTTAGATTAAGTTTTTAATGAAATGACAAAAATAAATTTAAATTACAAGAAAAACAGAATGCAGTAGTACATAAATTACTTCCTTAGTTACGTGATATAAGTCGATGAATCAAACTATTAGTTAATTTTAAAGAAATGGGATGCACCTTGTATAAAAATATTATTTTATTCCAGCATCTTGATCGATTTTGTTCAAATTAAAGAATATCTTAAAATAGATATATATATAATTTCTTGCATTACGTCACTGTGTCGCTACAAAAAAAAAATAGTGATCTATCTTGTAATTAATTGAAGATAAAAACACCATTAAGATGGAATCATGGTAAAACTAAATTCATACTTTAATAGATACACGAAGTCAATTTTTTATTCGATCTTTTATTTATTTATTTTTTGTTTACACAGCTCTTTACACTTTATTAATGAATAAAGTATAAAAAATCATTCAATTAAATTATATTATATATTAAAAAAATTATTGATTTTGTGATGAAAAAAAAGTTAGGTGTATGTATATATTTATACCTACTTGCTACAAATGAAAGAAAAATCTTTGATAATATTTTATGGCTGGCTTGCGGTGGAAAATTTATTTGAATTTAACCGAAGAGCTATAAATAAATTAACAGCATTTATCTTGTTTTCTTTAGAGTTGACTAAATTTACCATATTGTTTATTCTGTACAGTGCAAATTCTTATACTTTTTATTTTGTTACCATACTTTTTTGTTTATCATGCTTTCTTTACCGTAACTAAAAGTTTAGAAAAATTCAAATTATATTATTGCAACTTTTATCTAGTTTAATGAACTGTTTTAGTAGGGTATTCGATCTAAAAAAAATTATGTTCAGACATTTTTTCAATTAATAAAATTAGAAATTCTTCAATCACTTCAGGGCTCCGGGAACACTATTATTTTTTTCTAATTCCCTTTAAAAAATTCTGGCTAAATCAACTTTTTTTCAAGGTGTTTTTTATTTAAATTGCATTAACATTTGCATTTTAAGAATTCACTTTCTTTTTTTTTTAACATTTCATCTTTGACCTTTTAATCCAAGGGGAAAAACAGGAAGCTGGGACTGTACGCATTTTTAAAAAGATTCTTATGTTAACTTGTGTTAAATAATCTGTAAAGATAGGAACCAAAAAGAATTTTTTTATGTAAAAATTTGCAATTTTATTTGATTTTAAATATTTTTGTTATTAAAAAAGATACTCTTCTTTAAGATCTTTTACAAACTAAGTTTCTCTAGGCGTTTTAATTCAGCAAATTTCACGTTTACTTCTTTCATCTTCTTTTTACTATTAACTATAACTGCTATAAATTATATTACTATTATTATTTATATTAACAATTACTATTAACTATGACTGCAGAATTTTACTCAGTAATAATACTGAAGGCATATTTCTTTAATTATGAAAATTACTGAAATCTGCATCCACCTTTCTCTGAATGGCTGAGTTTAATAAAAAAATAAATAAATAAATAAAAAATCTGGAACACCAAAATGATTTTAAATCAAACCATATAATGACTTTTAAGTTGAGATTAAGAGACGGAGATGGATTTTCATCACAGCTACTTTAGCTAAAATTAATTTACTTATAATTACGTCTTGTCTCTCCTTGAAGTAGAGTGGCATGCATTTGGCTCCAAACTTGTCAATATGAACTCTTTTCAGATTGTAAATGTCTCATTATGGTAGTGTCACATTTTCATGCTTGAAATGGTTTATGAATTCTAATTTTGTACATATTTGTAAACATTTTTAATTTATTAAAAAAAACAGTGAAATAAAATTCATCAAACAGTCCACACATTTTCCATAAATCAACTTATTCCTTTACGTTTCCCCCCGGAGGCACCTCAGAACATCTATTGGTTACAGAAATGATGTGGGGTTAACTACCTCCTACTGGTGATTGGACGTGTCTCCTACGGGAGGCCTGTAAAATGGCTGGGATAGCACTTAGGACTCAACTTTAATTCCGCCCTCTTGCCATTCAGAGTTTTAAGTGTATCTTTAGGCGTTTCGAAAAAGTTGCTTATAATTATCGTTATATATAAATATTTTTTTTATAAAAATTGTAAAATAAAAAATGTTTTCATGATTTATATATATATTTTTTTCACTTTTCCGCACCACGCAGCAAAATTATCATTATAATTTTGTTCCATTTTTTTTTTCAAAAAGTGATTCAATCAGATTAAACATTAAAACACAATTTAAAGTTCTTTTTGTCAAAACAAAGCCCCCCCCCCAGTGAATGTTTACGGATTTTATTTCACATTTCTTAAGATCTTTCAACACCCCCACTTCGGCCAATTTCAGAGTATCCGAATAATTGTCCCACACTGTCTTCGTATGCTTACTCTGTTATTTATATCGTAGGTGAATTATCACGTCCTGTCACCAACACAAAAATGAAACATCTTCGTCTAGCCCTCCAGGCACCCGGACTCGCAGGAAATAAATAACGAGCTGTAAGAAGAAATGTATATACAGACAAGCCGCAGGAGATTCACCAGGGCCCACTTCCGGGGGTGGAGGATGGCGTGGGGAAGTGCGAACAAACCACTGACTGATGGTGTGAGTGAAAGAATGATATATGGAGGTAATAATAGCAGTATGTCAGAAAAATAATTAGCACCGTATTTTGACAGCTGGGAGTTGTTTTTTGAAGAGATATAGCTAAATGTATTTGAATGAAAGATGCCCTCTGCTTTGAAATGGATATTTTGAAAACACAACGTATTAACCTCCTTTAACCTTAACACTTTTCATAAAACCGGAGGAATAGCATTATAACTCTAGGGGAAGCATAAATCCCTAATAGGTAATACGAGACAATAATAAGTAGCGAAAATGATCTCCACAAAATTCTCATACACTCTCCGATAAACTTACCATGCCATAGAACGCCTTGCGTGACACTGGCGTACAATAGTTACGAAATATTAACTTTCGGTGTGAATTTAGAATTTTTACTGGATTTATCGTGTCATCCTTTTAGAGTTGTTTGGAGATCAATAACTGGCATATATTAACTCTTAACTGGGGGGATGAAATTTTAGGACTTAACTGGGGAGGTGCGATCTACGATACCGCATTTCATTTATATTCAAATTAAATTATCTGATGAATATATTAGTATGAAAAACTACCAATATATTTTGAAGATATTTTTCTTGATATATAGATATGTTTTAGAAATTTTTCAAAACATATTGTCATTGAAAAAAGTAAATGCGTTGGAACATACATTTTCTTATCAAATTGCATGTTACAATAAATAATATTCTTCAATAGGCATATTACTTTTTACTTTTTAAATCATATTTATTTTTACAGTATATGAAGGTATATAGAAGACAATATAATGTAAAATTCAACAATTATATGAAAAATGAAAAAAAAAATGACAATGGGTAAAAGTGGCCCTTTTTTTTTTTTTATCGCCTTCTGTGACTTTCATAGCACGGTTTTCTAGGGCATTTTAAACATACATGTTAAGAACTAGTATAAAAGTCAACCTATATATATATATATATATATATATATATATATATATATATATATATATGTTATCAAAATCAGTTGAATGCGAACTTTCATCGAGAAACTCTTCTGTACAATTATCCTTATCACTAAAATCACTTTCTGCTTCATTTAAAAGTGTCCGGAGCACTGCTTCATAATAGGATCAGTAAGCTGGATGATATTTCGGGGTCCAAGTTTTAGCGTCATCTGATAAGCCTTGTTTATCACTGGGACACTAACAGGGACATGCGGTATTAAGAGACCGCGCTCGAAGATATAACTGATATATTTTTAAAAGCATCTGCTGAAATCGGTTGAAAAAGTGTACGTGTATTTAAGGTCACAATACAGGAAGCTACAAGGCCAATCCATTCAATTGAGCTAAAAATAGAATAGGGGTGACAGAAAATCCATCGCTAGCGGTCTCACACCCCGCACGTCACCAGTTAAGGGTTAATAGTATTAAAAAAATCATATTCATGTTTTGGATGCGTTTTTCCCAACAGAGAGAAATAGAACTTTGGCATATAATTACACTTAGAGTCACAAAATCCAAACCGAATTTTATATGCATATGTAATTGTGTTTTTAAAGTATCGTTTGATTGTAGTAAATATATTAAATTTGATTTCGTATCGGCTTGATTAAGCAATTGTGTTTATGAATACTTATTTCTGAAAATACAGACCGAGAGACAGTCAACCCGTAGCTGGAATTGATTCGAAATTTTACAAGTTTCTATACTCTTGATGATAAATATGTGTACCGAATTTCATCCATCTAGCTCTCTTCGTTTTGTAATTATAGTGTTAACTTGTATTCGAACAACCGGGCAAACTTTCATTCTCCTAACAGTATTAATAATTAACAGTATAGAATTAAGAAATGATAGAACTCTGCAAATTCCATGAAAAGAACGTATACTAGATTTCATCCGTCTTGCTCGCAGCGTTTTCGAGTTATCTTTGGCTCAGTCAGACAGGCAGAGATTATCCAAAAATGTGTTTTTCGCAATCAGAGATGTCTAAAATTCGGAGATTCGCCAAAAATCCCGAGTTTTGAGAGATTACTAGAATTTCTCTATACTAAAGTAAAAAGATAACAAATTAGAAAGTAAAGATTATAGCAGAATACCAAGTAAATAAATCAGCAAAGTAAAAGTTCATCTGAAGGAATCGACAAAATGTGTTGCAAATGACCGGAACATAAATGTGGAATTATACTGTGTAAATGAAACAGCATTATTTTTTGATTTATGTAAAATAATTAACTTCTTCTTTATATTAAATTGAAATATGAGTATTTCTTTGGAGCTTCGTCGAAGAAACAAGATTTGTTGTCAGGCCAGGTGGTTATTAATTCTAAGGTTCACATCTATTATTTGTGAGATTATATATTCTCATCAGCGTCCATTTACAAGCGCCTTTTACATGCATACATAATAAATGGAATATTGCAATAAGAAAGTGTAATAAAACTGTCTGTAAAAGGATTAGAAAGATTAATTCTGCTGGTGGACGAAATGCTGATGTTTTCATTATACGGTTTCTCTGTCAACTTTTTACATGTTGGAAAATTTTTCTAACACAGCATCTTCAACATCCGTAAGAAAAGTTTATAATGCACATGATTTCAAACATTTTCTCTCATATTTATTAATTCTTAGATTTTTTTCGAACTTAGAACTACATGAACAGACAAACGCGTATCAAATTTTCTTATTATTGTAAAGAGAATTTAATTCTGCATTCTATGGTGTACGGTCAAATCTCACTTAACAAACACTTCTCAAAATGAGTGATTCGCATAACAAATAAAACGAAATGTAAGAAAGTAACTCGCCCAGCGAGCGATGTTTCGCAAAATGAATGGTGAGAAGACAACAGGATATCGCATGTTGATTAAGCCTATAACAGCCTGTGTTGAGCACTTTTTTGAAGAAAATCCTTACAGATGTGTGAAAAACGTTTTAGTGGAATAACATCGTCGAATGCGATTCTGAGGGTACTTAAGCAAATGCCTGTGGAGATTTTTCTATTTTTTTAATTGTTTGAATTGTAAAATTATGGAATTAGAAGCAGATAGCAATGACATAGATGAAATGTTTCAAGAACACATTCAGAGCTACGGAAAAAAACTATGGAATTAGAAGCAGATAGCAATGGCATTGATGAAATGTTTCAAGAACACATTCAGAGCTATGGAAAAAACTATGGAATTAGAAGCAGATAGCAATGGCATTGATGAAATGTTTCAAGAACACATTCAGAGCTACGGAAAAAACTATGGAATTGCATTTTGTTTCTCTACAAAAAGCTGCGGAGATGATTCGATCAAGAAAGAAAGAAATAATAGACTCAACACAGCAACAATTTTCCCATGACGTAAGGGAGATGGTAAAGCATGGAAAGGTATCGCCATAATGAGATAGTAATTGTGTGCGCTGCAAATTTGTTTAATGACAATACTGTGCTTAAGTTTTACCAAACTTTAAACGCAACCGAAAACAAGGGTTTATAGACAACTTTTTTTTGTAAATAAAATATGTATTATAAATAACAAATAACATTATTATAAATTTATTTATTTATTTCCGGAATTGACGGCTCTATTTTATATAGATTACTACAGAATTTTTTTTTTCGCATTAGAGTTAGATTCTGGAACTTATTATTGCAGGTTACGCTGTACTTTAATTTTGCTGAATTTTGTGCATATTATTATCATTAAAATTATAATTTAAGCAATCTAAATAACTGATACCATTTCTCCTTTTGCCTTCTTTAATGGAGATGTTAATATCGCCGAAGGTACTCAAAAGGTTTGTCAGGAAATGGAGAAAGAGTAATACCCCAATCAGAGTCAGTCATTATTAAAAAAATGAAGAACAATTGAGCATAATCCACAGGAAATTTGCCCGAGGTTGTTTCCAGAGGATGAGGGGGTTATACAAGATAGAACAGCCTCTGACGAATAGTGTGAATGAAACCAACATCAGTATTTCGTCAATCTGCCAGAAAACTTTAAAAATTAAGTTTGGAAATTTTAAATAAATTTAGTTTTATACCCAAAATTTAAATAAATTTAAAATATATTCAAATATTATTATTTAATTCAATAATTGTCGTTGTCCGTCAGTCTTTCTAAATTAGCTGTCAGTTAATCTCTTATATATTAAACTTTCTTTAATATTAAGAGATTCTGACTTGAAAAGCATAGCAAAAAATGTATTAATATCAATCGACACGGTGTCCCGCTAGAAAAAATCATCGAACGTACAACCTTGGACATTTCGACGGTCACAACGAAAGCAGTCAACGACGTAATCGCATATTATATAAATATGTTCCTTTAACCCTTAACTGGGGACGTGCGGTCTGATAAACCGCTAGCGATGGATTTTCTGTCACCCCTTTTCTATTTTTAGGTCAATTGAATGGATTGACCCTGTAGCTTCCTGTTTTGTGACCTTCAATACACGTGCACTTTTTCAACCGATTTCAGCAGATGCTTTTAAAAATAATTCAGCTGTTTCTTCGAGCACGGTCTCTAAGACCGCATCTCCCTGTTAGTGTCCCAGTGATAAACAAGGCTTAGCAGATGGCGATAAACGTGGGCCCGAAATATCATTCAGTTTACTGATCCTATTATGAAGCAGTGCTCCAGACACTTTTAAATGAAACAGAAAGTGGTTTTAGTGATAAAAATAATTCTACAGAAGAGTTTTTCGATGAAAGTTCGCATTCAACTTATTTTGATATGTATGTTCAAACATAATTAATTTTTATAGTGATAATGTATTTTGAAAAATTTATAAAATATATTAATATACCAAGAGATATATATACAGAATTTATAGGTTGATTTTTGTACTACGTAGTTCTTCACTTATATGTTGAAAATGCCCTAGAAAACAGCGCTATGAAAGTCACACAAGCGGATAAAAAAAGGGTCAATTTTACCTATTGTCAATTTTTTTTTCATATAATTACCAATTTTTACATTATATTGTTTTCTATATACCTTCATATACTGTAAAAATAAATATGATTTAAAAAGTAAAAAGTACTATACTTTTTCAAGAATATTATTTATTGTAACATGTCATTTGAGGAGAAAATGTATGTTCCAATTACTTTTTTCAATGATAATATAGTTTGAAAAATTTCTAAAACATATCTATATATCAAGAAAAATATCTGCAAAATATATTGATAGTTTTTCATACTAATGCATTCATTAGAAAATTTAATTTGAGTGTAAATGAAATTCGGTCTCGTAGACGGCACCTCCCCAGTTTAGTCCTAAAATTTCACTTCCCCAGTTAAGAGTTAAACCGTATTTTATCCGCTCTGATTACCTGATATTTTTACAAATAGCCGACTATCCCTAAATAGCCACTCCTACCCGCCTTGAGGGTACAATAATAAATTTGAATGACTCCACTGCCCTGACAGCATTGGCTAGTTTAGCTCTAAGGACCATCATCGGCAAAGGTACCTCTCCTTCCTCCGTAGGAGGCAGTCCGTTTTCCTGTAGTGGCTAAATGACCCGGCACCATTTTTATCCTTTTGGCTAGCGAGAACCAACTACCATACCGCAAGTTTCTCATCCCCTCTTGTGAGGTTTCCCCCGTTGTGGCGCAAGTAACCGACTAACATAATGCATTCACATGACAATATTTCATGAAATGTGAATAAAAAATGGAAAAGAAGCAGAGGGCTCCTCTCAATTAACCGGCAAACGAAGTAATTGTGAGGGAAATGATGATCAAAGGTGTATCCTAGTGCCGTTTATCTTCAAAGTAAGATACTGGTTTGATTCTTTGTTAAAATTATTTGAAAAGCGGGAAATGGAGAAAATATGAGAAATATGCATAAGTAATGCTTAACCCTTAACTGGGCACGTGCGGTCTGTGAGACCGTTAGCGATGGATTTTCTGTCACTCCTATTCTATTTTTAGCTCAATTGAATTTATTGACCCTGTAGCTTCCTTTTTTGTTGCCTTCAATACACGTGCACTTTTTCAACCGATTTCAGCAGATGCTTTTTTAAAATAATTCAGTTATCTCTTCGAGCGCGGTCTGTAAGACCGCATCTCCCTGTTAGTGTCCCAGTGATAAACAAGGCTTAGCAGGTGACGCTAAAACTTGGGGCCCGAAATATAAACCAGTTTACTGATCCTATGAAAGTTTGCATTGAACTGATTTTGATTAGGAATTTCAAAGATAATCAATTTTTTTAGTGATAATATATTTAGAAAAATTTATAAAATATATTAATATACCAAAAGATATATATACAGAATTTATAGGTTGATTTTTATACTAGTTCTTAAGCTGTAAGTTTAAAATGCCGTAGAAAACCGTGCTATGAAAGTCATGCAAGTCGATAAAAAAAGGGCCAATTTTACCCATTGTCATTATTTATTTTTCATATAATTGTTGAATTTTACATTATATTGTCTTCCATATACCTTCATATACTGTAAAAATAAATATGATTTAAAAAGTAAAACGTAATATGCTTTTTCAAGATTAATATTTATTGTAACATGCAATTTGAGAAGAAAATGTATGTTCCAACGCATTTACTTTTTTCAATGACAATATATTTTTAAAAATTTCTAAAACATATCTATATATCAAGAAAAATATCTGCAAAATATATTGGCAGTTTTTCATACTAATACATTCATTAGAAAATTTAAATGTAAAATTCAACAATTAATCTAATAAAATCAATGAAATGCGGTCTTGTAGACCGCACCTCCCAAGTTAAGTCCTAAAATTTCACCTCCCCAGTTAAGGGTTAACCGACAAATGAAGTAATTGTGAGTAAAATGATGATCAAAGGTGCATCCTAGTGTTGTTTATCTTGAAAGAGAGATACTGGTTTCATTCTTTGTTAAAATTATTTGAAAAGCGGGAAATGGAAAAAATATGAGAAAGATGCATACGTAACGCTTAATGCAGCTTACAAAATGCTTTGATTTCTACTGCTATTAAATTCAGGGGAAAACATAGCCTTTTAACTAAGATGATCAAAACTGAAATTTGAAGAATAAAAAGAGATATCCAGATATCCAATTTTTCCTTTAACAGTTTTATGCATTATGGAATTTTACATAGAAAATATGGCATTAGCAATTTCTAGTTGATAGAAAAAATGACATCATTTACAATTATATCGACCGATCAGAAACAGACTCGGAATATCATCGTTAAGGTTGTTTTCGCCGGAAACAAGATGTTTCCATTTTTATGAAAGGCGAAAATACAAAAATAAAAGAAGGCTGAGAAAAGAGTGAATTCTATTAGGTTTATAAAAAATATATTTTTTCCTCCGGATGCTGTTAAAATAAACTATTCATCGTGTGAACTTAAGAAATTCAATATATTTCGACATCGGTATAATATATAAAATGCATATAAAAATGAACATTCAAAAGACGAAATACAGAAAAATTTTGTTTAGAATTTCTAAAGGCAGAAATCTGAAAAATAATAAAGTGCTCACGCCTTTTCGTAAATGTTTGCCAGTTTCTGACTAGGGGTGTACAGAAAAAATGGCCAGGCATAGAATAGTCGGCATTTTCATGCATATGCAGCAACGGGCTTAGTTGTTAACACGTTTCAGTGATTGTATCCTTTGCAAGCGGATATCATCTTTCCTCCTACCACTTGTTGCCAGACGCAGTCAATAGTATTGAATATTGGGCCTTAAAGCCTTGAAACGCCACAAATATGCTTGGAGAAAATCCATCTTACAGAAATATTTTAAGTAGCCAAGAAGTGGAAAAAAATATTGGGGACCGTTTTACCGTACAGGATTGAATAAAGAAGCTTATATATATATATATATGTGTGTGTGTGTGTGTGTGTGTGTGTGTGTGTGTGTGTGTGTGTGTGTGTGTGTGTGTGTGTGTGTGTGTGTGTGTGTGTGTGTGTGTGTGTGTGTGTGTGTGTGTGTGTGTGTGTGTGTGTGTGTGAGTATGTGTTTTGTATAACATAGACGAAGCAAAGGAAATGAGTGTTTGGTATCAGTATTGCAAAATGTTATACTAAACCGAAGTAAAGATACGGAAGTGAAGGGGTTTTCAAATGACATAACGATATAGGTCTTGTTCTAGATGATATAATCTATGCTGCGTAAAAAAAATCATTAATTAGCATATGTAGTGCCATTAGAAAAGATTTTCCATTTTGTATTGTTACGAATCTGTGATGCTGCTTCCCATCATAGTTGGTTCCATAGGAGGTCCCAGAGCTTGGAGACAAACTTGGCGATCATTTGGCGACTTGGCGATGACTTTGGAGCCAAAATAGATTATACCCGAAACATCGAGAATTTTCCCGATCCGTCCAGTAGGAACCGAGTTACACCTTGAACGTTCCTGATTGGTTGAGAGGCTTCTAGCCCCGCCTCCTGAGACCTATAAAAGAAGCAGCCTGCAGCTGCCGAGTAAAACAGCTGCCGACGGTAAAGAACTGGCCTACCAGAGAGAAGCGGAGCAGCGACGGAGTAAAGCTAGTGCTGAACTAAGCTGTGAGCTACTGTCTGCAGCAGGGACTTGTGTATGCTGCTTTGTATGCTCTTGTTGCTACACGTCTCGGCTGAAGATAATCGTGTTCTGTGCTGTATATAGTTGTCGTCTTTGTGCTGTCCTGTGTGTCTTCGTGTAAATAAACGTCTCTGTTTTATTTTCTACTGCCGCCTGCTGATTGAGTGTTCTCCACACCATATAACTCCCACTATCCAACCCCAGAAATTTCGTAACAGTATTATTAATAGTCAAAAATAAAAGAAAAGAAAATCCTGGAAATACTATCAATCACAAATAATTGAAAACTTTAAAAGTGCCATATTTAATTATTTTCTTGCCTTAAATACTGTTGCATGATTATATTTTAAGTTTGAGTATTCTATGCTAATTTTATCTAAATCAATACAAAACTTTAAAAAAAAACATTTTTAATACCGTCAGAAAGTTGAGATGCATAATTTCAACAACTTAAGTGATGAAGGGTTGTTCTGAAATATATTTAAAAGATGTTTTAAATATATTTCAGAATTTCAATACTTAAGAATTGGGAAAAATTCTTTGGGGAAAAGCGAGAATTGCCATTCGGAGATTTCGAATTTCTGTATCTATGACCTTAACAGAATCCCGAGCTCATACCTCTGAATAACTCTACCTGAATCTGTTGGATCTGTTGAATCGGAATGGCCGCTAGAGGATCATATATCGGTAAAGAGTTTTTCTTTTACGGAAAGTCAGTATTCAAAATTTTCTATGGAAAACAATGACATTTCGATTAATTTCAATTTAAAATTTAAAAAATTTACAATAATTTTCGATTAATTTTGATTTAAAATTAAAATAATTTAAAATAACTTAAATTAATTTTTTTTAAAAATAATTTCTTTACATTAATTTTTATTTAAAATAATTTCTTTAAATTAATTTAGATTTAAAACAAATTTTAATTAGAATTTGAACGAATCTTTTCTTGATCAATACTAATTTACAAGAAATATCAAGGGCAATAATTTTGTATTTCCAGATTTACATGAAGTTATGTAAGTCCCAAATTACCCATACTATCTAGCCTATAAACTTTAAAATGCCAAAAAATAAGGTTCTTAGTTTACATTGCATCCACTTGATCCATTAATAATTGTGGCTTCTACCAACACAATCATCGAAAGATTCTCTGATTACACGTTAATTCAAGCCCACTTAATAAAAAATGCAATGACTCCCCCACCCCCTTTTTTAAGTATGAACATAGTAATATTACATCTTCCCTGCTTAATTTCGGACGTGATATAATATAGCTTAGTGTTCAGTACATTTAAAAAAGAATGTGCTTCCAGCTTCATTCTTTTATAGGCAAAAGCTCTTAAATTTCAGGAAAAACAATCTTGGAAATAAGCTTAAACTATACTAAAAAACGATTTAAAAATGAAGTGAATATAAAGTTTTGCAATTTAAAACTAGCTACTAAATTGAAAAAAAAAAGCATTGTAGCAAAATTCCAATTTGGTATAAAAGCATCTCGTCTTAGTCCAAAAACGAATACAGATAATTAAATATATTCCTTTAATAAAATCAATACATTACCAAAAGAACATTATTGCTTTAAATAATTTATCGGCTATTTTTCTATTTAACTGCTACTCAGAAATATTATTTTCGACACAATTTGTATAATATTTGTCTATTTTCAAGAAATGCAACTGTTTTTAAGAATACAGTCAGTTCAAGTCTCATGAAAGTCGCATGAAGAAATTAAATACATATGTCTTAAAATATTTAACTGTAGATTATTATAATTAATTATGTGAACATGTTATTTTGGTTTGGGTTTTTTTGAAACCTATGGCAATTTATGAAATAAATTAATCAGAACAATTATTGCAAAAACTAGCACTTTATCGCTTTTAAGGGATTAGTTTTTCGCTTTTAGACTTATTAGAAAATGACAAAGACGGTTGTCACGTTTGGCGACTTACGCCAACAAAAAGTTACATCTTGATTCGAATGTCCCCCATATACCCGATTCTCCTGCCTGGCCAATAAAATGCAGTGTCGTAAGAAGTTATCGCCCGAAGAAGCACAATATATAAAATGAGAATGAATGCCAAAAAGCGAGGGGAGGTATCGAAAGTTATATATATATATATATATATATATATATATATATATATGAAAATTTTTAATTTTTTTATATTATTCTGTGTTGTTATATGTTTGTACCTCCTGTAAGATGAACTACACATTTCATAATTGAATTGGCGTAGCATAATTGACTTAAATAATGTGAGCATTTATTGATTACATTGTAAATTATTGTGAAAACTTCTACCTGTATTATGAATTGTTCTCAATAAGACGTATGACTAAATCACCATGTAGTCTAAAACATATCTCTACTTTATTCTATTCTACTTTTTCTAGATAAAAATGTTTGCCATCAAATTCTAGGTAATTTTGGAGAGGCAGGCAAATTGAAAGACCTCGTGCCCTTCTGCAATATGAATAATAATGACACTTCCATTTTTCGATCTGCTGTTAGGCGTGCCCGTAAAAGATGGTATTTCTCTCTCGATGATCCTTACCCCCGTGATGTGCAGCAAATGAGCCAGAATTTATCGAAGATTCATCGAAGACGCAAAGAGTTTCATGACTTTTTTATGTCACAGGAACTCCCCTTTTATGAGCTTTTCTTCACACTAAGGACTTTCGAAAACGGTGGAGGAACAGGGCCAGCAAAAGTAGTTGAAAAGCGTTCTACCTTTAAAACTCATTATTTAATGTCATGTGTTTAAAGTAATAAAGAACTAGCCTGTTTTTTTTTTTTTAATTATTCCAAAGGATTTTATTTGGTGCGTTTAATGGCGTACAAGCATGATATTGATGTTGTGCCAAAAAAGTAGTGTAGACATTATTGAAAGAAAAAAAAATCAATATCAATTTATAACCGATGTGTGAAATTCCGTCTTCATATCTTTTATTTTAGTATTCATCATATCTTTGAAAAATACAGAAAGATTGTCAAAATCTTGCACATAATGTTGAGAACAAAAATAAAAGGTCAGAGGTGAAAAGTGTAAATCTCTATGCGAATTTAAATAACTAGTTAAAAGTTTGAATGAACGTTTTTTTTGTTGTTGTTTTATTTTGAGTATTAAAGAGACATTTGGCGTCATTTAATGTCACCACAATTAAAGTCACACACTTCTTATTTCTGAAATGGGATGTAAAAGGGCACATGAAGTTGACAGACAAATTTTATATATATAGTTTTTTGTTTATATAGGAATAGCAACTTTCTGCTTTATATTAAAACCAAAACTGAAAATGGAAAGTTATCTGTATGTTTGTTAGCACTTAGGTCATTTTTAGTAGTAAATAGCCGATAAAATCTATACAGTATTTGTAAAACATGTCATCATAAAATTTCTGTTAAAACAATTTCAAAGACAAAACCCATTCCCCATCGTTAAAGTTTTAAAACGTTTTGTCATGCTCAAGTTATTGAAATTTAAACATGAACATTTACAAAGTCCATGGAAGCGTCTTTATACACATATAAGAGCCTGCCAGTAAACAGAAACCAGTTATGACAGAAAGCGAAATAAATAAATGTATTTGCGCTTGCATCATTGTATTTATGCAGGTGCCGATACATTTATTTACAATTTTTATAAATACATTTTATGCAGTTCTTATTGCCGATTGATCATATCCAGAGATTAATTGTAAAAAGAGAAAAACCACATAGTAATGAAAGCGAGTGTTGCGGCATTCTTTTCAATATTACGAGACTGCGATTTGAAGCTTGCCTATACTATCGATTCGAATCTTTTCATCAACTGTCTGTCTCAACATGCTCTGTCAACCACATTTTATTTCACTTTGAAAGCACCTAACGCAGCAAGTAACCAAGCCGTATGGCCTTGATCACTTTTCAGGAGAGACAAGATTTGGTTTGGTTATATTAACGTCCCGTTTGAAGAAACACTAGGGCTATTTTGGGACGGACCTCGCAATTTTGAACCGCGGTCAGATGACGAGGACGACACCTGAGCTGGCACCCCCCTCTCCACACCACACCAGCGGGAGGACGTTTGGTCATGACGGATTTAACGTGCAACTGACCCCCTTACACGACGGTTCTTCGGAGGAATCGGGTCACGAACCTGAAATCCTTCGGTTCCGAAGCCGAGACCTTACCACCAGGCCACCGCGGCCCTAGGAGAGACAAGAGGCTCACCCTCGAGAAGGTATCACATCTGCGCAGCGTCCTGTTTCGATGAACAAAAACACCTGGTGAAGGTCCACGAATGATTAATTAGCAAATAGTTAACGGTATTAAATAAATTGTCAGCGTTTGAAATATAGCAAAAAAAAAAAAAAACCGAAGTAAATTTTGACTTACGATTTTTATTATGTTAGCAAAGATTAAGATAGTGCAAATTATGAAATCTTGCCGGTTAACAAGATAATTATTCTTGTTGTTCAATTTACATTTATTGCGCTACTATGAATTGTTGCGAACATACCATTTTTGAAATTGTATTTAAATTTATTTATTACATTAATTCTTAAGCAAAAAAGGAATATAAAATGTATTTGAATAATAGAAAATTATTATCATTATACGTTAATAAAAGAATTATTAAAATTGCTATCATGTTAGATATATTAAATAGCAAAGAACCATCTTCAACGGCTATTTGAACAGAATATAATATTTTTATTGTTACGCATCTGTCATGCGGCTTAACAGCATAGTTGGTTCCCTCATCAGAAAGACTGTTTTACAGTCATCTGTATTGGACGGAGTCCGGTGTCGCGTCGGAGTCCCAAAGCTTGGCGACCATTTGGCGACTTGGAGACGAATTTGTCGACTTTGGCGCCGAAATAGATTATACCCGAAACATTGAGAATTTTCCTGATCCGTCCATTGGGAACCGAGATACGCCTCGAAAGTTCCTGATTAGTTGAGAGGCTTCTAGCCCCGCCTCCTGAGACCTATAAAAGGAGGCAGTCTGCAGCTGCCAGAGTAGTAGTCGGAATCGACGGTGAAGAACGAGTCTTCCAGAGATTAGCAGATAAGCGACGGAATCAAGCTAGTGCTGAACAAAGCTGTGCGCTACTGTCTGCAGTTGAGTCTTGTTGTGTGCACGTCTCGGCTGTAGATAATTGTCTTCTCTATGCTGTATATAGTCGTCGTCTTTGTGCTGTCCTGTGTGTCTTCGTGAAAATAAACGTCGTTGTTTTTTTTTCCACTGCCGCCTGCTGATTAAACATTCTCCATACGATATAACTTCCACTATCCAAACGAACCCAGGAAATTTCGTAACAGTATTCAGCTGCCATTTGTCCCTATCACTTCCTCAATCACTGAGCGCAGTAAATCAGAAACATTTCCGCATAGCAATTGCTTTATTCAAACAAGGAATCGTTGCCTGTCTCTGTCTTTTGATTGTATGTCTTTATTCCTTACCTACCTTTTTTATCTCGTAGAAAATATCAACAACTTTCAATTTATCTATAACTTGTGGCAATTTTTGTCGACTTCTTCTTTCGCAATAATGCTTCATCTTTTTAATATGCTTAATGAAGCAATGTAAGGAATTTTATTGTCATGTCTGTCAAGTCTATTTAGTTAACAGCTAAAGTAGCTCAAATACTTTCGCTTGATAAGGAAAACAAGCCATATGCAATCTGCTTATAATCTATGGCTGTCTTTCTGGGGTAGCGATTGGCATTTTTCGAAGATTACAACTTGAAAGTAAGAAGACGGTATTATTTAAATTATTAAAGTTATTTAATATATCAATTAAATTATTTGAAATATTCTTCCAAAATAGGTAATTCTATTAATATTATAACAGTGGAAAAATTTTGTTTATGGACAATTTCAGCAATTTTTCTTTAAAATAAAAGTGCAAAAAACTAGGGAAAGACTGAATTTACTTTGAAAAAATCGTATATCTTTTATATTTCAATTGTAATTTTTTTCTGAAAACAGATCTAATTGTCATTTTTAGCCGATGTGCATTGCACAATCAAACCAAGGCAAAAAAAAATGCCTTTTAAGAAGTTAGCAAAACGATATTAATATATTCTTCCTGATTATAAACGATATTAGCATTTCAAAACGTTTTATTCAATAAGGAGAAAAATCACGGATCGAGTCCAAACTATTAAGAAAACAAACCTTCTGTCAGACGGACAGACACAGCTTGGACTTGTATAATGTGTGGTTATTTTTAAAGGGAACATAATATTTCCATTTTTATGAAAATCGAAAGTACAAAAATATCGTGAACTCGAAGAAATACAGAATTTGCTGGATTCTGGAAAATATATTTTATACTCCGAATGCTGTTTAGATAACAGTTTCGTCATATGAGCTTTTCAAGAAATAATATGCTTTCTACTCCGTCATAGCATATAAAATGCATTATAAAAACAAACATTCAAATACCTAAGAATTCGGTATAGAATATATAAAAACTTACGTTGGAAAAAAGCACTATAAAGTAATAAAGTGCAAGAAGTGCATTCGAAAATGTTTGTCAATTTCTGGCGTGGGCGTACAAAAGAAATAGAGGAAAACATCCCATATAGAAAAGTCTGTATATTATTATGCATACGCAGCAATTTTTGTGCAGCAAACTGGCTGTTTGTTAACGTACTCGACTTCAAGTACATATTATCCGCCCGCCCACCACTTGTTATCGAACGCAGTCTATAGAATCGAATATTGAGCCTTAAGGCCTAAAAAAGCAACGATTCAAGTAAGGAAAAAAAAACTGTCCTACAGCAATATTTCGCATTGTTATTGGGTTGTAAAAAATACTGAAGACCGTTCCAAAGCACAGGAATGATTACTGGAGTTTCCATGCACTTTTTATTTTATGTAACATGAGGAAATAAAAGGTAACGAATATTTTTTTTATCAATGATGCAACAAATCCAATATATAGATTTATTCTGAGAGGATGGATCCAAATTTATACTATGAATATGTGGTATATGCATTTCCATACGAAACCATTGAAGCAAGTATGAACTCCAAAACCTGTTTGTTTTTTGGTTCAGTCATTTCGACCGTTCTTTCATGTGGATCATATCACCAAGAAAAAAATAGAAGAAACTGAATAATAGAATTAATTCTACATACAAAATTTCTTGAACTCATTTGTAATTACAATAATGAAATATAAATGTCGTGATTTATGAAATTAGGGAATTTGTTTCCACATTTCAAGGATTATAATAGATATTTCAAATGTAATAAATTTTCAATATATAACAAATTTTGGAAATAATAAGTATTTCTACATTTTGTGATTTCTGAGGGAAAAAAATACTAAAATAAAAATAATAAATTAACAATTAATTAAATTTAAATTAATTTAAAAAATTTAATTTTTTTTGTAATTTAAAACAAAAACAATTTTTTCCCCAAAATATTAACCCAAATATAATATAAATTTTTATATATATATATATATATATATATATATATATATATATATATAATTTTGATATACCGTTATTTATTCGTAAGAAAAATTGCTTCCTACGAAAAATATTATTAGGAAAGTAATTTTTGATTTTAATATCGATTCCTCGTATTTATCTAGTTACATACCTTTGCAATTTTTGTTTGTTTGCAATAATTGATAATTAACTAGGCGAATTAATTTATAAATAAATTAACAAACATGAGAAAATAATATTTTCATACTGTCCTTTTTAACTACAAAATCCAAGAAGAAATATTTATAGCAGTGCGAAAACGATCTGAATTTCCCTCAGTGTAAACGACTGGAATGTATTGTTGTAAAATTTTCTCAAAACCTTTAAAAAATCAATTAAAACATGTACAAAATGTACGACAATAAAATTTCTGTCATTTAAAACATTTAAAGAATTGAAAAATGATATAAGAATCATTTTTGTGCAATAAAGTTTTTCTTTGTTACGGAGGGAAATCTGCAAAATATCGTTTAATGTTTAATTAATTAAAATTATAAAAATCGAACACTACTCCTTGCTGCACATTTCTATTTTTCAAAGTTCATCATTGAGAAATTTGTTCTAATGGTCTGTCCTGTTGAGGGTCAATAGACAAATACATCCTTACGCGCACCCTCAACTTTATTAATAATAGAAGTAGAGATTCTCTATTTATGAAAATAACTTCAACGCAATTTTACAATTTTAATAAAAAAAATTTCATTTTTTAAAAATCAAAATAAGTCGTTTGTCTTTAACGAAGATATCGCAATTTCGGTATGCAGTTCCCATAATTTTCGGAAAGTATAAAAATTTGATAAATGCGAACTATTTCTACGTATCTAATCAATAAAGATGATTTAATTATTATTTAATCATTAGATAATAGTTTTTATTCTTAACTTCTTGCTTTCATTAATTTTTACGTTCTCCTTAATATCATTTTCACAAATACGTAATTTTAGAATAATACTATTATATTCTTGTACAAATAAATAACGCGTTAAAAATTGTTTTTAAATATGGTCCCATTTTAGAATTCTATATTTATTGAATTTAGTGTGTTAACATTTTATTTTTTGATTGATAATTTTATGTTTCAATATAAGTTCATAAGTAGGAAATCATTTAAATCAAGATTTTTAATTAAAAAGATTGCTTGTAATTTTGTAATTAAAATGGATTATTAGATATAATATTTCACCTCCTTTTCGCAAAAATTTTACCGTACGGATAAAGTAATTTGTTTGTCATGATATTGAAATTTAAGAAACCTCACAAATAAATAAAAAAAGCTGGCAACATTTATCAAAATGGAGGCTCATTTTTTTTTTGTATAAAAATAATTTATTGAAAAATATACAAATGCTTTTAAGTAAACACGACAAATTTTTTTTTTGTGTGTGAAATTAAATGGAATATTTTTTTAACTGCATTGTTAAAATTATTTTAAACATTACTTCAGAATGTACTTTGACAAGAATGATTTATGCATTAGATTTTGAAAATGAAATAGAAAAGAATGCTTTCATTTGTTCTTCTATGGAAATCATAAATATCATAGTTTTTCATGTTTTAATTTAAAAACTATTGATTTTTTTGAATAACATTCTACTTGTCGATTCAAGCAGTAGCGATTCAAGCACTATTTTTGAATCTAATTCTACAAATTCTTTCCTTTTTTACTTCTATTATTTAACATGTCTTAAGTCTAACAATATATATATATATATATATACAAATAAAAATCAACTTGAGGCTACCTTTCTGGATTTAAAAATCGAAATTGCTAATGATAAAACAATAGTTGGTATATACGATAAAAGGGATGATTTCAACTTTAAAATAACAAAACTATGTAACTACCATTCCAATCTAAACTCTAAAAGTTTCAAAAATCTAATTTTCTCACAAGTTAACAGGATAAAAAGGGTTTGCAATTATAAAAATTCTTATATTGAAGCATCAAATATCCTCCTTAAAAATTTAATTAAAAATGATTTTCCTAGAAATTACTGTAATGTCAATTTTTTAATTAAACAAGGTATGGTTTGGGATTAATCCTTTGGCTTAAAATAAAAATAGAACTTTACTTGCATATTGGATCACTCAATAGATGGCGCTGGGTGCCTACCTCTGTTTACATAATTTACCGTTAACTTTTTTAAATCAGGAAATCACAATCGATTGTTTAAAGCTTCCTTGACTGTTGGATGGTATGTTCTGGCTTTTTCGTTTTTAATTTTAATGCTGTTTTTGTTTTTTTGTTATTGTTTTTATTGTATTTTTACTTTGTTGTGGTTCTTTTTTTCTAATTTGTTATTTTGTATTTCCTTTCTGTTAAAATGGTATATCTCTTGAGCATAATTTCAGGGGATTTTCGGGTCACGAGGAATCATTATTAGACAAAGTCTGTATGTCCTCACAGAAAAAATCCCTTTATTTGAATCCCTGCCTGAGGGTGACCCTTGAAAAAATCTTCAGGCCGGATTCTTTTTTTAATAATTTTTTTGGTTTAATTTTTATTTGATTTTTGTTTTTCCTATTAACTTGATTCTAATACTTTTGTATATATATATATATATATATATATATATATATATATATATAAACATGAGTTCTAAACACTTCACTCTAAATGGAAAGTTCTCTTTGTGGGTGGTTCAAATCACCAATTAAAATCATAATTCAGATATTCATTTTTCGAAATAAATTTCATTAATGGAACAAATAACATGCAGAATTCAGACGTATTTCAAAACAGCACTAGTGGATTAGATTACTTTAATAAATTAACAGACAAATTGATAAGGAACTATTATTATATATAATGAATTATGTAATTTTTAATTGGAAAAACTGTCAAAGGGCTAATCTACAAAAAATATTTAAAGTTTAATGTGAGACATAGACTCGTTGACTTTGTGCTATGTGTTTCTAAAATTCAAATTTTACATTCTTATATTTAATATTTTTATGTTCAAATTCTTATATTTCATAAAATACAGAAAGCAATCTATTATACATTTTTAAAAACGCAGCTTTTTTTAATCTCATCTAGATTTAAAATTCAAACAATATCATACAAACAATCATTCAATATGCATGATCATTTTTGAAATTTTTAATATTTCATGTTTTAATTCATTATTATACTTGTTAAATGTTCTAAGGGAAATAATTTATATTTGAAATCGTTAAATTAGATGAAGGTTAACATTAAGTATAAAAAAATTATCGAGAAATTTAACTCGTACGTAATTAAAAATTGCCGCAATTATTGCCTATATGTATCTTTCCTTCAGTTTCGTTGAAACATTTTTTTTTTCTCTTCATAATTAAAAGAACTTTAAGATTAATTAATCTTAGGAGTAAAGTAAAACAGAAACAAAGATAAAGATAAGCTAGGGATATTTACAAACAGGTATTTACCAGTATCTAATAATAAATGATACTGCCCCAAACATTAAACGACAGCATCATTTCAAATCTCATCCCGCGCGTAGAAAAATGCCTACACATACTACTCTTAAGAACTCAATCTGAATCTAAATCTGCCAACAACACGCAAACGATTTCCAAATTCCGTCGCCGTGTCATCGCAAATCGTTTATGTATAGTATCTGACGCAAGCAGACTCTAGTTTCCGGATGGTCATTAATATTCCATCAAGGGTGTTTTGTGTGAGTTCCCAAGTGACCAATAGAACCTTTGTTCAATCGATTTGGATCTGTCGAAAACTAAATGAAGACTGAATGGTTCAGAGACCAGAGATTAATGGACGGATACTGGGATGAGGACAAGATTTTGTGAAAAAACAAGATTGGCTTTAAATTTGGAACGCATTTACTTGACAATATCATGAAGAAAAATTATTGGTGTTGAAGAAGGACATTTTATTATTTGAGTAAGTTTTATAAAATACAGGTGGATAGTATATATCGAAACTTTATATAAAATTTTAAAACGGCTATTTTAGTTCCAAGAAACTGAAAACTATTAGACGTTCCAATTCTTGCTCTGAATTTCTGATGTATGGCATTATGTTAAATGCAAGATTATCAAAACTTAACTCAAAAGTAAACCAAATGGGAGTGATCTAACCAAATCTTTGGTTCGCGCTAGCCTGATTTCAAGGTCCTCGGAACCAGACCAGCCCTCCGACTTCAGCATCGTAATGTTTAAGCCTCAAGACCCTATTACACCGAAAAACCATCGTAAGCGGGTCTGGTGCACGATAAATCAGTCGGTGCCAAAAGTCCTCCCTTTGGTGTGGTGTGAAAATTTGGAGAGGGAGTGCCATCACAGGTCCTCATCATTTAACTGCAGTTCAAAATTACAAGGTCCGTCCCAAAATAGCCCCAGTGTTCCTTTAAAATGGGACGTTAATATAATGAAACTAATCCAAACCAAACTATCCAAATCTTTCTCGAATATTCGCAAATAAAGGCCTTATTCCTCATATTATTTTGGAAATTAAAATCACATAGTTACCCCCAAACTATTGCAAATTCTGATAACATTTATTCTCAGTAGTTTTTCTTTTTGAAAATTTCAAAGTGGAATTTTAATTTAAAAAAATATCCTATAGAGAAACGAACAGAAATCACCCCTCACCACTTTCAAGAAATTTTAAACTATAAGGCGCTTGAATCTGTTTTGTTTTGGCTTATAATTAGAAGAATACAGTATGCGTTTTAGACCTTTTACTTTTACCATTCGTGTTCACAGTTTGATACAGTGCTGCAATTTTGACGCCAAAGCTCACATCAAATTTCATTTTTCCACTTTGTTGTTAATTTGATTACACTTTTACATGCATATATGAAGAGACAGAAAGAGATAAAATATATCAGAAGACCGATGTCATTTGAAATGCGTTACATGTTTACAATTTTGAAGAAAAACAAAATTCAGATTTCACTCATCTAATTCTTTGCTTATTAGATCTATATAAGCACAAAGGAACATGCCGGCTGACTCACTGCTGATGAATTTCATCAAAAGTTAATGAAGATTATATATATATATATATATATATATATATATATATATATATATATATATATAAGATAAAACTTATATATATATAAACATATATATAAGTTTTATCTTTATAATTCGATCTGTTCTAAAAGAACTTATTTAGATACCATGTTTAGAAACACACAAACGAAATTCTAAAAATATTTTTCTTCTCATTGGTAAAGATCCACATTGGACGATACAAAGACATCTACATAATAATTATTTTTATTTGTGCACTTCGTATACAAAAACTGTAAAATGCTTGAATGATTATGTATATATTTCGAAGTTTAATTATATTTTTTTTTCAATTGACAACATTCACTACGCGTGGCAACACGAATGTTGCTCACTACATTCTAAGATAACAGAGTTGATTGAATGTAGTGGCATTTTACATTTATCTACTTATATTTACCCCCGGGGGTGGCACCTCGAAATGAGGATGCGATGCTTCCGGCCTGGTGGTTGGATCTCGCCACCCTGGAGGGTACACAAATAGGTGGCGGATCTGACTCCTCCCATCGATGACGGGACGTACTTCCTTCGGAGGGGGGGGGGTTGTACCGTCGCCCGTGATGTCTCTTCACAGTTCCCTCCAGTGTTGCTGTTGCGGCGGTCCGGTCATTCAGTTCTTATGGTATAAATCCGTGTGCGTTCGTGGTGGGTCGGAGAGTCAGATGGCTGATTTATCTAATTATATCTGTCAAACAAATTATTTTTAAGCGAAATCTTTTACAGTAACTCTGGAGAGCTATAAATATAATACGAAAAATTTAAGAATAAATCAACATTAGTATGATTTTTTATTTATGATAAAATTAATACAAAATAAAAAAATATATATATCGCCTTATTTTAAGTAAACTTGAATTTGATTTATTCATAAACTATTCTCAAAAACATATTTTTTTTCCTACCTCGTACATGCTAAAAGATGTAAATGGTTATTCAACCTACTTTAACCTTTTAACGCTTTAATTCCTTTCGTAATATTTTGTGTTCATTTTAGGAAAAAAAATCTTCTAAAATCTCATCATTTATCAGACTTTACATTTGCTCATTTATCCGATTTTAGATCTGAAAATCTTATCATTTATCAGATTGATCACTTTGATAATGATCAATAATTATCAATAATGAGATAATTATCATAGCATCTGAATCTATTTTTTCATTAAAAAATCGCCAAACTGTTAAGAATCTGTACAAAATGTTCATTTGGCGGCAAACTGTTAGACCTAAGATCTACTTAATTTAGAATGAACTATTTCGTAAGTAATAAATGCAGAATAAGAAATAGTTTCGCAAAATTTTAAATATATTATAAATTATAAATTAATCGTGTCTTTAATATTTAATATTTTTTCCTTCGAAGCATCAAACTTTTTTCTCAACTTGACTGAATTTAAACAATTTCTTTCAGGAATGTACAAAATTTTAATATATGTAGTTATTTTTCTTATTTTAAGTAATTTTCCATTTTTTAGCTACAAGATTTATATATGTTGTGATAATATTCAATAATAGTTTGTGTATGTTATTGCTGTATTTAAACTTTGAAAACATTGTATTTAAATTTGTATAAACTTCGTTTGTTAAACTAAAACTTTACGTATTATAATAATTTAGTATACTAGTGTGAATTTTCTTTAAATTGTTAAGGATATTTTATTCTTGGAGCAATTGTCCTTTATTTAAAGATAATCTATTCTAAAGTTGATCCAAAGAATGCACATAATTTAAGAAAGATGTAATTAATTCATGTATTACACCTATTAAAGCTAATAAGTATCTCAAAATGTGGAATGGGAATTTATTTCTGCTTTTTTTTCTTTTTTTTTTAAACCAGATCGAAACATTTTTTTGTATTAAACAAATCAACCACACACGCACACATTTGTATTAAACAAATCAACCACACACGCACACATTAAAGCTATAAAATGCTCATTATTAAGATAACAAACAATTATTACACATAATTATTTATCGCAACCATTGTGTAAAATAGTATAATTAACTTAATCGAAGCTCTCACGCAGAGATTAGAAAATGCAATTTTTTTTCTTTATTCTGTTTATCATCATTTGTGTAGCATGTTTTTCTTTTCATTTGTTTGCTTCTTTTTCTTAATATATTCTCCGAAATGATCCTCAAATGGATTGTCATTTCTAGCTTCAGGCAAAAATTACTAATAATTAAATACAGCTCAAATTGACAATGAAACTTCTTTTTTTACCTGATCCTTTGTTAAATACACTCACAGAAAGAATTACGCCATCTCATTGGCTGCGTATCCTTACTTAAGTTATTAAAATACTGAGATACAACCAGTTAGCTATTATTTACCAATAATGAAATTCGAAACAGTTTTAGAAAAGATTAATTATTTCGATAATTAAAGTCAAATAAAAACGCGACAAGTTACTTCTTTTTACAAATGTTGTCTCGGTAAATATCGTTGAATTGAAAATATTTGAATTTGATATGGGAGTGTCGTTTCATGATTTGTTGGAAGAAGAAGGTACTTACAATAAAACATAAGAGATAAAAATATTAAAAAAAGCTAATTAATATTCGCTTCAAAGGAGATTCATTTTAAGTTGAAAACAAGACTAAAAATGCTGTTTTCCTTGCAAGTAAAATAGGAAAACAAAGGAAAAATTACATTCATGAGCAAATATTTATTTTGAAAAAAATGGTGTCTTTGAATGTCTGCGAATTTTATGTTGGTTTTTACAAATAAACCAGAACAATTAATTAAGAAATTTATCTTAATTTAAAGAAAAAAGAACATTGTTTTTAGATAGATTGCTTTCAGTTAACAAAATTGTTTCATATAATCAGAAGTAGCTCTTTATCAATTGTGTATTCTTTCTCTCATTAAATACATTAATCTTTTAGTTTGGAATAATTAAATGAATTCTAAAGTAGATAATAAAATTTTTGCTTCAATCATCTTTACTATCTACATCTCTGCTTATGATTTGCTACATCACATATTGTAAAACATTTAACAGATTGTTACTATAAATTTCGTTTATTCTTAGAGTTATTTTTGTGTAAATTCTATAGGCTTAGTGATTGTTCTTTTAGTTATTTATTTTCTACGGAAAATTTTTCCTTATGAAAACAACTTTTAATAAGAGTATTTTAGAATTCACTTGACTGTATGCTGGTATAAACGGTCATATTTGAGGTTCCACTTCGAAAAAATTTAAATTTCCGAAGTGTGACTCTCATAAGTTTTTTTCATCGTTTTATGTAAAAGGTAAAATTTCAACTTAAATAAGAAAAAGCTTCAAATTCTTATATGCTATGCAATATTAGCAAATTAGTTATTTTTCCATTTAATCTTTCATGCCTCTCAAAAGGGTGTCGAACTAAAGATATTTTAGGATATGGTGGAGTTGACTTAAAACTATTTAATTTTAAACACGCATATCATTACAATCTCAGACTAGGTTCACTTATAAAATAAGTCGACAGATTGGAGGAATCCGTAAATGATATATCATTTATTGGGATTAATATAAAGACTTTTCCTCTATCAAGTTTTATTTAATTAAATTAAGTTACAGCTAATTAAGGTAGTATAAGTCGATCAATTTTTCTTTTGTGATGAGCAATAATTGAACAATTTATGTATTTTTGATGCAAAAGAGCAACAATCTCAGTTCATTAAGATTCGTTATATTTACAGATTAACTGATCTCTTTCTTTAATTCTCTCTTCGTGCGGACGTATGAATAACATGTAACTTTTATGCCTACAGATTATCTGGTTTCTTTTTCTTATAAAACTCAAACTTTCTTTTTTCGGGCATGCACGTGAATATACATATGAATATGTTGTGAGAGGAATTTGATTCAGTTATCTGCAGGTCTGGGAAAATGAAAAGTTCTAGTTCACAGACGCCATGACATCTAAAATCTACCTATGCTAATAATAAATTATTAATAAAAATAATACTAACGCTGTATATATAATAATAATATAATGATCCATAACACTGCCTCACCATTTTAAAGCCCTCGGCATATTTATGTTTTAGAAAAATTATCAAATCGTACTTGAAAGTTCTTAATTTCTTTTAAATATGAAACTTAAGAAATGCTTTTATTCATAAACATTTTTCAAAATATTGTTTTTGACAACTCTACGGTGAATGCATAATAATAAATATGAGTTATGGATAGAATTTTTCTAAAAATTAGGGATAACAGCATTCTTAATGCATTTTGATTCTTCAATGTATATTGAAGAATTTACCACATTAAAAAAAACTAATAATTAATTTCAACATCGTATTATATTTTCTTACGTTTCAGATTTGAAATCAGAAATTTAACCAACAAACTCACTTCTTTTTTAAGTAGATTTATTAAAGCACTCATTTAAAAGAGGTTATTTTATATTTTTTAAATCGCTATTGATATTACTATTATGAATGACATGGAATTTTACAATCGTTTTTCAAAGCCACCTTGGAATTGGAATTACTTTTTATGTTTGAACTAGAATAAAAATTTAAATAAAATAAATCGTTAGTTTATAATAAACTACTAAAAATTCTTTAAATGCTTTATTTTCATCCAACCATAAAAATATAGAAAATCTTTCTAAAAAATTATTCTATTTTACATTAAGTAAGTAATTTTATTATTGATTAAATGTGTCGATTATAATGTTAAAGAATTTAGTTCGAAGAGATATTTAACCCATCTTTAAGATGCAATAAAATTAAAAGAGTGTGCACAAAAAATATGGATGGACAGGACATTTCACTAACACTATGAATATTTATATAGGGAATCATCTGATATTATTTAAATATTTTCTTTTCATTAGGACCATGTTTTTTTTTCTTTTTTTTTTAAAAAAAGGTAAAACAAACCCATCAAACTGAAATATTATTTTCTGTATACAAAGATATTTTTCAACAGATGTTATATATATATATTCGTATTCTGAAACATTCGGCTTTTATATATTGTGTATTAAGTTGAATCCAATAATTTTTCTCAAAAATATACAAATTCGAATTGTCCTTTAGGTATTTTTTACGCCTTATTTCTTGATATTTTTGTAAAGGAGAAATGATATTCATATGGAGCAATCATATTTTTTTTGTATATCCAAACACTGCCATTTTATATGAAATACTAGTAAGATATTGCATCATATGGCATTTGTTTTTATGGCTACCATATGATAAAAGTATTATCTTCGTTTTCTTATTGCTCTTCATTTATATGATGACATATTTTGCATAAACATTTCTATTTTGTCTTTCTTTCTACATCTGCTTTTCTGTCTCTTCTAACGTTTTCTTGGCAATGCATATTTTTACTGTCAAATTTCATTTAGAATATAAGCACAGCATATTTCCTTTAAACATCAGTTGAAATATCAAAACTATATGAATAAAATATCAAACGTTCTTGTTTTGTAAGGCCTTAATGCAATAGCTTTTAATATTTTGTCATTACTTATCAATACTGGAAATGCATGCACAGCATCTGTACCAGAAGATTCACATTAAAATTTAGAGATATAAATTTGCTGCCTCACAAAGTAAGCAAAAATATCCAAAGTGATCATTAAGGTCCTTTTAATTCTATTCAAATCCAAAAGGTGTCTCATGTCGACAGAGGAGTAACGTTTACCAATAGTAAAATGACTATGCTGAATTTATTATTTTAAGGCTCCCCTAGCGGTGAAATAATGTAGTTGCAAAAAATAATAATAAAGGAGATCGGCTAAAAAAATCGAATAGAAATATGAACCTATACCATTATAAAAGGACAGAAAGAAGTATCATGTAATTATCTGTAAAACTGGTAGATATATTTGCAGTTTAAAATATGAACTTTCTGTGACTTGGAAAAGGCTTATTCTAAAATTGAAAAATTCAACTTTAGGACCCTGTTCCTCCGTGTGTGTTTCATAGATACATTTATTAATTTTGCTATTTTCTTCGCTGTTTAAATTTTATTTTCCCATTGCTTAATTCGAAATAATGTGTGATAATATCGGAGAATACATTTTCCAATTTTAGATGATTCCTTTTTCAAGTCAAGGAAAGCTCAAAATGTTAATCAAAAATGTCTCCATCAACTTTGCAAATAACTCCATGAGACTTTTTTTGCGTTTTTACTATGGTATAGCACAATATTGCTAATCGGTTTTTTATCTGATCTCTTTAATTTTTTGAATCAGTTGTGTAACTTCCTTATTTCGCCTCTAAGAGCGCTGTAAAGTGTTTCAATACCTTTAGCATACTCATTTTACAGTAAATAAACTTGCTTCCCTAGCTATACAATAAGCCGTTTTGAATTTAAAATCTTAAAAGAACTTTACAGACAACCTTATATAATTGAAATATAGATAAATATTCAATTAGAGAGATCAGCAGTAATGAGTGTTGTAATTGGATATGGAGCAGGATTCTTGTTTCGATCAATTTTCTCAAAGTTTAAAATTGATAATTTTACTAGTAATTTAAATCCTACTTTCCATTTTCTCTATCAAAAATAAAATTATTTTCCTCAGGATCTGAATATTTTTAGTTGATTTATTATATAAAGCTAAAAATTTAATGTAAGTAATTTTTATTTTATATATAATCACATTTTTTAAACTGGCAAAATTTTATAAATTTGCCCCATGTTATTTTTGCATCTGATAAATGGTAACTAAATAATTTTCTCTTTTATAATTTTGAAGCTTTTCAGATCATAAATCTGAAAACGTTTTCTAAAATAAGACACTCTTTTAGTCATAGAAATGCCTAAGAATATGTGATAATATGTATAATATGTTTTGAATATGTATAACATGAATATGTGATAAAAATGTGTGAATAGAATAAAAAAAATGTAGAAAAATTCTGAAAAAAATCTAATTTTTAGTTTTTATAATCTTCTAGCATTTTAAAATGTCCTTGCAAAAAATGTTAAAATATCACCAGCTAATAAAGGATGTTAAAATTTCTTTATTTAATTTTTGTGAAATAATGAATATCATCTATTCAAGAAAATTTGATATTTAATAGCTCTCATGTATTTTAAATATGCTTTTGTATCAGTGTAATCAAAAGAGATAGTTGTATACCTAAAACCATCTAACTGACCAACAAACCTAACACATACCTAAGCATTTTTCAAACTAAAGACTTAGCATTAATTTTTCCTTGAAAATTACTGCGATTTTAGCATATTCTTGCTTTAATTAACTTAACTCAGAATAGAAAAATGTTGCAGGATATCACTTATGGCACGCTTCAATTTTTAATGCTCATTCAGGAGCAGCTAGCTTAAATCCAAAATTAAAAACTTTTTCTCTCAACGACTCCGGGGATAATGCAGCGCAGGAAGGTTAGGTTAATTAAAACTTGCTTTCCTGGAACCCACAAAATGAAAATCGTCCGACGCAGCAATAATATTTTCGAAGATAATTAACTAGGTGGCGTTGTACAGTGTTTTTTTACTCTGCCATGTGGAAGTATTTCGGTTGCCATGGTGATTTAATTATTTGCTGTTTCGTTCATTGGAATTATTAACAATGAGGATCTTAACAAAACGAACCTGTACTATTTACTTGTACTTGAATTTACTTAAATGAGCTTGTACTTGTGTATTGACTTGAATTTGTACTCTCGAAATAAATTCTTTGCTTCAGAGGAAACAAAGAATAATATCATTCATATTTAATGACATTGAATCCAATTCATCTATAAAGATGGTTATTAAACAGTAAATAATTAGTATTAACATCTAATGTCGCAGTTAAAAAATACAAATCATTAATTGTGATTTAAATTCCCTTGATTGTCGAAGAAAGAAAATTAATTAATTCTTACAATCAACATATATATTTATTTTTAAGAAATAATACGCTAATTTTATTTTCTAAATGATTGTGATAATGATTCTTTATGATTTCTTTGAAAAACATCAACTTCAATTGCAATTAGTAAAATATTATTAGAGCATTCATTCTCTACTTTTTTAATGAATTTTCTACTAAACAAAGGTGGTTACAGAAAAATCTAATCTATACTTATAATAAAGCTCAATGTGTGTGTGTGTGTGTTGGCGCTCTACAGGCCAGGTCATTTGACATACAGCTATCAAATTTGGTACATGTATACCTTAGAGGTCGGGAATGTGCACCTGAGGTCCCTTTTTTTGAAATTTTAATTAGAATTTTAATTATTAATTAAAAACTAACTTTCGTGCCAAAAAAATCTTCCATTTTCCCCACCGCCAACTTTTCCGCAAAAAAAAATCTTCCATTTTCCCCACCTCCAAATGAGTAAGGCTTTAGTTTTTTTTTTTTTCTCCCAACAATAATGAGTCTAGGGTTAACATTTTTCGGAAGATTATTTCAAACCATTCTGTTTATTTTCTTCATGTTTTATGCATTTAAAATTAAACATTGTTAATTAATCCATGTTTCAGATTCATTCTGAAGTACTTTTGAATTGAAATAACACATAATAAAGGAAATTAAAAATGTCTAATCTGCATAGTGTTACCCCAACTGGCGTAGAAAAATTCACGCATTTGCGTTACCGTAAGTGGCGAAGAAAATTCACGCATGCGCATTCTGGTTGTTGCCATGACAACCGTTATCAACGGATAATTTAAATTATTTTTAGGTTAGTTGAATGCTTTTGTAAGTAAATTGTATTTATGTTAGTTACATATTTTTTAAATATGCTTATAGTTTTAAGTACATCTAATAATGTACTTAAGTACATCTTTTAAATATGCTTATAGTTTTAAGTACATTTTTTAAGTAGTTTTTTTAACCTGTTTTCAATGATTCAAATTATTTTTAGGTTAGTTGCATGCTTTTGTAATTAAATTGTATTTATGTTAGTTATATATTTTTTTGTATATGCTTATAGTTTTAAGTACATTGTTTTTTAAGTAGATTTTTAAACCTGTTTTCGACCGATTATTTTAAACGATTCATTTTATTTTCTTAGTGTTTGATGCATTTAAAATGAAACATTGTTAATTAATAGATCTGTTCATGATGAATCTGAGAAAATTTTGTTGACAAATTCTTAAGATGTTACATAAATTAAGAAAGATATTCTTTAGTGCCCATAAAGTTTAAACGCTCAGTGACTCTATTATCAGTAATCATATTATTAAAAAAAATGCTTTGTTTCAGTAAAAAATATTATTATATTAACTGCAGATTAATCATTTACACTTTAATTTAAAGCATAAATTCTACGAGGGGTAACAGAAAATGAGAGAGATACATATCACGTTATGACTGAAGGCCTTTATAATATTATGAGTGAGTTATATGACTATCAAAATTTGAAGTTTTAAAATATTTTGCTGAGGAATCTATTAAAATTGGAATTGCGTAAAATATTTAATGGTACGACCGGAGTTTAACCTCCTGCTGGGCAAAATTTTTAAAAATCGCCAACAACGGCCTTGCGAAATATTCAAAAGCAAAGGAGCAGATGTTCAATCATAGTGCATAATAAAGATTGCCAGCTTTGGCGTGTTATCGCAACTTGGCGAAGAAGGGGGTAAACTCCGGTTCAAGCTATTTAATTATTAAAATTTAAACGAACATTAAGATTGGCGAACCGGCTGGTTGCTAAAGGCGGCTAGTATATAATAAGGAATTTTTGTTTGTTCGTATTTTATGCTTTTCTGTTCCTGTTGCTATAAAACTTTGCCAACTTATTGGTTGCACTTGAGGGAAGGTTATAGCTATGGTACAATTATTATAATTTATTTTGAGCAAAATAAAATTTACAAGCAAATCGTTGCAAACTGCAAATTTACATGCTCCAAAATCTCAAGATCAACATGTGGCAAGAATCGAAAGGCAACATTTTATGTGCTGTCTCATCAAACGCATCAGAATCAGAATTCTGCATCATATACTGCAAGAATCGAGGCAACTATTCTTAACGGAAAGTCGGATGGAGAATATGTAGGTATTCATTCCACGCATTTCGATTATTCTCGCCGACATGTCTTTTGATTTCACACGGCTGCAGTTCCCCATTTGACTTGGTCTTGGTCTACCCCACGACGACCCACCTACCCGAAAGGGTATAAGACCTTGAAGATTGGCGGGGAAAGAACCATTATTATTATTTTTAAATACTGGAATAAAATACCAGAATATGGCCCCATTGGACTTGCATTCTCGATGACCATCAATAAAGCGCAAGTTCAAACATCTTAAGTGTGCGGATTGAACCTAGAAAATCCATGTTTTTCACATGGCAAGTGGTATGTTGGATGCTCGAAAGTCGGAGAGCAAAAAAAGATTTATTTGCTTTTGCTGAAGATGGGAAAACAAAAAATATTGTCTACCCTAAAACAGTTGAAAAATAAAGTTTAAAAAAATAGAATAAATATTATTTATACTTCTTTATACACCATCAAATTTCAATGAACGTCGAGAAGAAAATAGATATCGTTCTATCTATCATCCCGAATTAAACAAGATAGCTAGTCTTAATATGAAAACAATATCGATGTGAAAATTGTGCATATCTTTCAATACTTTTTAATGGATAGAAAAATTTCAATGCAACAAAATAAATTAATATAAAAACGAGAAGCACACTGTAGGCGAATATAACACAATTTAATAAAAAGCACGCAAATATCCATATTATTTTTCCCTAATTTCCTAATATATGATAGAATATATTTGAGTCAAACAAACAAATAGTATTGCAGAATTAATAATAATTATTTCGTTCGTTCTGAACATTGCAATTATTTCTATTTCTGTTGGAGATAAGGTTTAATCTGTTTATTTGAGAGGATGCTTACGTAGAAAGCGGGGCTGTTAGCGTTGAAGCGAGATCATTACGAGCTTGTTAATTAGCAGCGTTAATTGGAAACCTGGATGCACTGAAAATTACTTCTCTCCATTTTGTTCTGTTCCACTAATTGAATAACAGACCACGACTGCAACCCGTCTTACTTTACAACTTAAAGGCTAATTTAGAATATTTTCAAAATAATTCTATTTCTAGATTTATCCATATCAAGTTTTGAATTTCAGCGTTCTGTAATTTTAGAAATGAACTGAAAAATTTTAGATAATAATATACAGAAACTTTTGCATGAACAAATAACATGAGTGCCGTAGAAAGTTGTCAAAAAGAATAAATAATCTGATTTTTTTTTGGGGGGGGGGACTAAGTGTTGAAAAATTATGCTGTTTAATACAGTCAAGAAATATTCGTCGGCAACATAAATTTTTTTTCTTAACTTACTCAAATTAATTGACTTAAAGGGTGATAAAAAGGGTTTGAATTTAAAAATTCAGTTACTAAATAAACCGAAAACCTTTATTATTTAATTCTGCTGCTATTTTCATTGACAAATCAAATATTATTTACATGGAAATCTGTACTTCTGTATCACTTTTCTTAGTTAAATTTTTTAAATATAATCCGAATATATTCGAATGTGAATTCATGTATTAAAACATAATTTAATTTTGTACAAAGGTAATTAATTTTCATGGAAGAAAATTTATTTAATTTATCGAAACTTTTGGAATATTCATAGGAAATATTCGTAACACAAATTCATCTTGAATAATTCTTTTTCACTATCCTCTTTAATGAATGATTATATGTATTATCATTTTTATGAAAGTCTTATTAAATGAAACTTTTATTTTACTTGAAATGTAAAACAAAAAAAAAGACTTTTAAAATCTTTGTTTATGTTCAAATGACTTATTCGCAAGCGTTTAAATTAAGTGAAAGAATAATGAGATATTCTTTAAACCAAGTGCATTTTGAAAACAGGTCAAATTTCTTACATCCGGGCTATGATCTTTTAAATATACAGCATTTATATAGATGCAGATTCAAAACATTTCCATGAAGTGTATTCGAAAATAAAAGAAATCGAGAATAAAATGTCGTTATGTTCCACGGTCGAGATGTATTTTTATTTTCCTACCTGATGGGGAGGTCAGATAACTTTTTCTTTTACAAACTAATCTGAAATTTTTATAGATTAAAGCAATGAAAATTAATGGACATTTATGTGCTACAGTCCCCATTTTTATTTTTTTTACTTCCAATTTTTATTAAATTTAGACGAGGAAAATGTAACTCTTTAAAAAGTTATCAGTAGTTGATTATAGACGGTTATAAATATATCGGTCTATAACTAAGAATACCTACAATTCCTATTCTTTTCAGTTTTATCAACTTATGCTTTATTGTAAAATGGCATTGCATTCAAATCTAAAAATTTCCATTAGTGTTTACAATTTGTTTGTTTATGATAGTTTAAACCCATTGTTTAGTCATTCGATATTCATCATTATAATCTTTCCATATTTTATTACTTATGTTTATTGAACTTAAAAGAATACTTTCTACCTATATTAAGTTATTTTAAATGTTTTCGTACTTAATTTAGCGTAAAAAGTTTTTCTGCAGGGATTGCAAATTAATTTTTTTAAAGAAAATTTGAATTTATACATAATCGTACATTTACTAAAAATGATATATAAATCTGTATTGGATTTTCAGTTGACACAACGCTTAAAGAAGTCAGAATCATAATTTTATCTCTGTAAATATCTTTTTCTATTGAGGAATTTAATTTGTATGTAAGTGCTACTACAGTAACGCCTTTTCTGATGAAATGTAATTTATAGCAATAAAAGTGTTGTGGATATTTAGGTTTATATAATTAATTAATGATTGATGAAAACAGAAGTTCCATACGTATTTAACAAACGGAAGCAACTCAATAACAAGGTTTTGTAATTTTTAAACTTAACTTGGAATTATTCAAACAAATCTAAGCAATCGACAATAATTTAACATTAGATTAGTAGGCAATTCAAGGGATCTCAGAAAAATTTAATAACTGAATAATTCAAACTAATTTGAATTATGTATATTTATGTTTGTATTTTTCGTTTGAAGTAAGAGATAAAGTACGATTGCAAAAATTCTAGAAGATAATCTTTCTGAAAAACAATATATTTTCTAAGATAAAAGGATTTTTAGTTGCCCAAAACTAACAATACGTAAAAAAATAATTCACAATAAGAAACGTCTTACCCCTGTTATTAAGAGTTAATTACATAAAAAGAAAAAAAAACTTTTGAAACGAGAAAAAGAGATATTTAATTCAATGAGAATGTGTTCCTCCACTTTATAATATCCCTTCTATTTTATTTTAGTGTATTACTTCTATTTTATAATAGATTAAAAAAATGATCATAAAAAAATCTAATACATGAAATAGTTACATCAGAGAATAACATTTCGAATTGGGTTAATTTTCTGCTTTGGCTGTTTCGTTTCTTATATTCATTCATTTTTCTGTTTTCAGCTGAAGCGAAAGTTAATTTCTTGGACACAAACATCGTTTCTTTCCTCTTGTAGTCATTGCTCTATGTTTTAGCTTATTTCGATTCGTTCATTAAACCTAAAGTTGACTTGAGTCTCTATGTTTGAAAGAAAAAATTCTATTTTAATGTGCCTTTCCAATTTTGTTTGAAAAGAATCCTATGATGCTTTCTTATTTTTAATTGTATTAAATGGGATATATTAGAAATATATCTTTGGAAATTCTTTTTTACTGAGTTTTTGGATCTAATCTATTGGAAAATTCGGAATGCGATTACTCTTTTGGTTAAATAATCCGGATTCATTCAATTTCATTTTCTTTCTATTGTTTTAAACACCGTCTTGTTTTGAAGCCTAAGAAATTTTACAACTTATTATTCTTTCTTGATTAGGAGAATCATTAAAAAATCCAGTCTTAATAGTTTGACGAATCTGCTAGCTTCTTCCGAAATTCATGAGTGTTTTGAATTCAAAAAATGCATGTTTAGAACTATGCTAACTCATTAACTGTTTATCAAGTAAAGTTACTTTGGGTTAAACATATGATATTTTGTGCGGAATCTTTTCATCAAATTTAAAGACTTCTATTTAATCTTGAATGAAAACTATTCAAAGAACATTTGTCCATCTGTCCGAGAGTAATTGAATGTAAAATTTCAAGGGGAAAGGATGGGTAAAATTTTATACACAATCTTAGCATTTACATTATAGATTCGAATAAAATGTTAACCAGCTCCATTAATGGGTTGTACGCCTAATTCTAGTTTTTAATTCATGAAAAGGGAAAGATACTCCCTATTTTCCAGACTCCTTAAAGAACAGATCTTTCTAATTCCTAATTCCGTAACAGATTCCTAAGAATCTCTTAGTATTTAAAAAAGGGAAAAAATTTATATTCATAAAATATGATATTTAAAAACATATTTTCTTCTCTAACGTGGTACAGTATATTGGAACCATTAAGAGATCATATTCTTAGAGGATAATAAAATAATTCAATTGATATTAGCAGAATAAATATTTTCTTGCTCAGAAACACTGCACATAATATATAAATTTGTTATAATTTTGTCTCCAAGAAAGCTAAATTTTACAAATTTAATGTAGTTATCCTAATGAAAAAAATCTAACGTATTTTCAATAGAATAGATGAAAATTTTTTTATTTAACTAATCTAGTTCCTTGCTGACTAAGAAAACCTGCTTGCACATCACAAATGAAAATTTCAGTAGTAATTTTGACAAGTTAAAATACTTTACTTTAATTCTTCCCTAACTAATTTCTTGCTTCAGCAGCTTATAATTAATTTAAGAAGTAACGACATACAGGGTACTTTACTTCTAATAAATAATGATATTTTTCTTCTCTTTAAATTTAATTTAGAAAATATATATCATGAAAAAAAGTGCTTAAATCAGTCTCATTTATTTTGATACCACCATCTTTATCAGAGCGTAAAATCATGATCCCAGCTTTTTTTTCCTTCATTTATTACCCAGAATGGAGCATTCAGTATTTCAGATAAAATATGCAGCAAAGAAATCACTGTATTAGTTTTAGTTGAAAAAAATAACAAGAAATATGTTTAAATGATACTAAGCAAGACATCCAGATTTATCTTTGATCAGATGAATTTATTAATTTTGAAAGATAAAAAAATAATTTGAAAGTTAAAAATATTTCCAAACGAGTGGAGAAAAAAAATCACCTATCTAACCTCAGAGGGGAATAAAAAAAAACTAAAGCAAGACGAAAAAGTCAAAAGCAATTAACCGTTTCAATAATTACCAGCGCACAGCTATTACTCTGAAATGCATAGATGTTTTTTTAATTAATCACAGTTTGAGCTTAACGTGCTCACATTAATTTAGTAAATTGATTGCTATTACATTAGATTAAAGGAAATCTTAGATGTTAGAAAGTAAAAGTAAAAAAAAAAAAACAAAAATGTGTCCCCTTGAGTTATTTAAAAGTCAATAAAATTAAAGCTTAGATTGATTTAGTATATAATTTTAAAGCATTTGGAAATGAAAATAATTAATAAAAATAAAATAATCGTTTTTTAAATCCTCGCTTTTATCTTATCAATGTTTAAGTATTGAAATTTAATTTATTTCAATATGCGAGGCTAAATTTTCAAATATTCAGCTGCATTTTTCTTTTCCTGTTCAAATTTTAATTTTTTTTCATTGTATGCAGATTGTATTTTTGAAATTAACATGAATGAAAGCTGAAAAAGTAAATAAATATTCGAATGATGTTCGCTTTTGTAAAATTTGCTCTTATAAATTGCTGAAAAATGTTTCCTAAACATTTAATGAATTAATATATTGCATTTTGTAGTAACAATATGATTAAATTTCGACGGAAATGGGATAGAAATATGAGCTTGAAAATTTGAATTGCTTTTAATTTGTTTTATGTATTTAGTTTATATTGATTTTATTTTGTTACAGTCCAGCATACTGGACGCAAATAAAATATCTGATTTTTATTCTCTCGGCCTTTATTTTTTCCCCCTACCAGCTTGGGATCTTCCTCCTTTCTTCAATCTTTTATTCTTTTCACCGGATCTTCTCCTTAAATAATGCTGAAAATTAAAATCGGATTGAAACAAATAGTGATCTATTTCTGCTATCATTTTGTTAACTTTGTTCCATATCTGATTTCTTAAACACTTGTTCTGGATAATATGCAAGATTACTTAATAAAAGTTGCAGGCATCAACTTTGCTACAGTTCGCAAGAAAATAATGAAAATAAAAGATAAGTTTGCGATTCTATAATTAATGATTATTCATATTTGCATTCAATATTTATAACCTATTATAAACAACCTATTTGAATCGCTAAAATAAAAATTGTCTTGACATCAAATTAGCGTAAAAGACATCAGCAGATAACTCTTATATACAGAGACAATTCGTAATAGATCAATAAAACAAGTTTAAATAAAATTCAGCATTGACATTTTATTTTGTTCATAGATTCAAGATAGAATATATCTCACAATTTACATAATATTTCATTGAATTATTCAATAAATATTTTCTTATTCAATAAAAAAAAATTCAGTGTACCACAATAAGAAGGAAACCGCAAGGCTGAAATATAGATAATACACTATTATATATCCATTTATGTTACTGAAGAGATAAACAGTGTTTATAAATGATCACATTAAGAAAAAAAGCTCATTATTCTAAAATAAAACTTTGATTCTAAGTAAAAGAAAATTTGTTTTTAAAAGAAGCATGCTTTAAACAAAAACATACTGTTACGAATCTGTGATGCTGCTTCCCAGCATAGTTGGTTCCATCATCAGAAAGACTGTTTTACAGTCATCTGTATTGGACGGAGTCCGGGTGTCGCGTCGGAAGTCCCAGAGCTTGGCGACAAACTTGGCGTCCATTTGGCGACTTGGCGACAAATTTGACGGATTTGGCGCCGAAATAGATTATACCCGAAACATCGAGAATTTTCCCGGTCAGTCCAGTAGGAACCGAGATACGCCTCGAAAGTTCCTGATTGATTGAGAGGCTTCTAGCCCCGCCTTCTGAGACCTATAAAAGGAGGCAGTCTGCAGCTGACATAGTAGAGTAGTCGGAATCGACGGTGAAGAACGAGTCTTCCAGAGATTAGCAGAGCAGCGACGGAGTCAAGCTAGTGCTGAACTAAGCTGTGCGCTACTGTCTGCAGTAGAGTCTTGTTATGTGCACGTCTCTGCTGAAGATAATTGTCTTCTCTATGCTGTATATCGTTGTCGTCTTTCTGCTGTCCTGTGTGTCTTCGTGTAAATAAACGTCGTTTTTTTTTTTCTACAGCCGCCTGCTGATTGAGCGTTCTCCACACCATATAACTTCCACTATCCAAACGAACCCGGAAAATTTCGTGACAATACTCTTCATGAAGAAACAAAGCAAATCTTTATGTTTTAACCACACCTGCATATTTATTTAGGATCATAAAAGAACAAACTCCTTTCAGTGAAAAAAGGAAGGGATGAAAGCATGGAAAATTATTGCATACCTTGTTGAAAAGCAGCATCCGAGTAAGGCAGGAGCTTTGCGTTCCAAAATCATTAAACGATGGAACTGTGTCTTATTTTTGCTAAATTTTGAAGTGTGGACAAAGACAAATGTCTTTAGACAAAAAATATCCTGCATTATAAATAATAAATCTTATCATTATAATCTTGTTTTAGCAATTCTTCTCAATGGAGCTCATTGTCTTATTTAACATGGATTCGTTTGGAAATAGTGTTACGAATCTGTAATGCGGCTTCCCAGTATAGTGGGTTCCATAGGAGGTACCAGAACGTGGCGACAAACTTGGCGACCATTTGGCGACTTGGCGACGAATTTGGCGACTTTGGCGCCAAAATAGATTATACCCGAATCAACGAGAATTTTTAAGATCCGTCCAGTAGCAACGGAGTTACGCCTCGAACGTTCCTGATTGGTTGAGAGGCTTCTAGCCCCGCCTTCTGAGACCTATAAAAGGAAGCACCCGCAGCTGTCGGGCAGTGGTGAGTCGAGTGGTGAACCAGTGGTGAATTGAGTAGTCGGAAGCGACAGAGAAGAGTGGTCGTGGACCAGTCGAGTCGAAAAGTAGTCGGAAGCGACGGTAAAGGACTCGTCTTCCAGGGACTAGCGGAGCAGTGACGAAGTAGAGCTGTTGTGTATACTGTTGTATGCTGTACGTTTCGGCTGAAGATAATCGTCTTCTGTGCTGTATATAGTTGTCGTCTTTGTGCTGTCCTGTGTGTCTTCGTGTAAATAAACGTCGTGTTTTATTTTCTACTGCCGCCTGCTGATTGTGCATTCTTTACACTCCCACTATCCAAAAGAACCCCGGAAATTTCGTAACAATAGTTATTTCGTATTATGAGTAAAATTTGGAAACGAATTATGCTGTTTAACCGAGGTTCCACTCTAAATTTTAGAAGAAATTTTGCAGTAAGAATTGAGGTTTTTTTCTCCATTATGACTGTTTAACACATTTTAATACAATGTCCATAATTTAATAATCAACGCATCTCTTCTTTCATTCTTCCCGCATTAAATAAAAAGGCATTCTTCATAAAGTTCCCCATCTTTTTACCTTTTTAGAAATGATTGGCTTTTACTTTTCGATTTGAATCAAATAACTTTTAGATTGTTTCCTGTCGTGCGACTACTTTTAGCAGATTTTACAGGTTGACAGGTCGTAACGACGTCATTTAGAAATAAGCTTTTGACCCTTTATTTACCGGAGGTACTTTAAAGTACCGTTTAGATCCTACTGATATCTTCACAGTATGACTATTTTTTTTCTTACAGTATTTGAAAGAACACGAAGAATATATTTCCATTGGAAAGTAGTAGATATCGACCGTAAATAACATTAAAATGTTTATTAGTAATTAAATTAATTATTTTAATTAATTTAAAAGGTGTTTTTTTTCTTGAGTTAATTCTATACCAAAACTTAACTAATGGCTCAAAAATAAATCAGTTGGTAAAATAATTCGGTAAATAAAGGGTTAAAATATTAACTATCACCATATGTTAGGCGCAGTTTAATCATAAATGGTTCTTGCGCCAATTAACATGGGCCGTGGTGGCCCATGTTAATTGGCGCAAGAACCAGACTCGATTCCACCGAAGAGCTGCCCTTGTAAGCGAACCTGGTGAACATTAAATCCGTCGGGCCCAAACGCCCTCACGAAGGTGTGGTGCGAAAGTTTGATGATATGGTGTTAGATCAGGTGTCATCCTCGTCATACAACCGCGGTTCAAAATCACGAGGTCCGTCGCAAAATAACCCTAGTGTTGCTTTCAAACGGAATGTTAATATAGCTGAACTAAGCGCCAGTAAGTTTCATGAAACCAAACATCAATTCTTTGTATATGTTTCAATCAATAAGCGCAAATTTTCTAAAAGGCATGTGTACTTCATTAGTTTTAGATATTTTTAGCAACCAACATTTTGATGAAATTTTGACCAACATTTGAACCAATCCTCAGTATTTTGCCTTTTCAATTTCTGTTTTTATATGCATTTTATATGTTATGCAAAGTTGAAAAGATATTGGATCTTGATAGGCGCATATCACAAACTTTGCCTAAACATCGCCGGAGGATAAAATATATTTTCCAGAATCCTACTAGAATACATTTTTTTTACTTTAGCTCGGTTTTTTTTTTTTTTTTTTTTTTTTTTTTCTTTTCTGTTTTTGACTTCCATAGAAATGGAAATCTTATGCTACTTCATGCTTGTGATAGTCCAATCTCTGTCGCATCGTTTGATCAGGGTTTTTTTATTTCTTTGACAGGCCAAAACACATTTAAATGATTTCCATTGAAGAAAGCATTCCGAAAAGCAAACTGTAGGCATCTGAAGGAAATTGTTCTGCTTTATAAATATGCATCTCGACGTGGAAATGCTTTCAGCTGTTGATTTCCGTTTTGCTAGTTTTTGTCAACATTTCTTTTGATGAAACTATTTTATTTTCCTACGAAATTTTTTCTTATTATGAATTAATTGATGGTATGAGTGTTGCGTTTTTGAGTAGGGAAAATACATGCTTGCTTTAATAATTGATAATATGAAACAATTTTAAAAGATTCAAAACTTGAATTTTCACTCTTACTTTTATAATTGATAATACACATTGAATATTTAAAACATGAAAATTTCGAATTTCATATGTGCTTTAGTAATTTACTGTATGAATATATTATAAAATAAAATATGGAAATTGCAAATTCTATGCTTGCTTTAGAATTTGATAATAAGAATGTATTTTACAAATAATAATAAAATTGAGAATTTCTGATTTATTTTCGTAATTTATGGATTTTACTATCGAAAAGAGGTAGCCTCAATTTTTCAAGACCATAAAGTAATTGAAAAACGAAATTTTTGGGTTGCGTGAAAATATTCTTTTTAGTAAATATTCTAAATCTTTTTTACGTATTACGAAAGCGTTTTCGCTCAAAAATATATTCTCTGGGTAATTTTATAAACATGCGTTTGCTACAACTATTTCATTTTTGCCATATGCAGTTTTTTCTATCCGTTTTTAGAAAAATATTTCACGAATAAAAATTAAAATACCATAATATAAACTATAAATAAAACTTCAATGAAGCATATTGTTACGAATCTGTGATGCTGCTTCCCAGCATAGTTGGTTCCATCATCAGAAAGACTGTTTTACAGTCATCGGTATTGGATGGAGCCGCGTCGGAGGTCCCAGAGCTAGGCGACCATTTGGCGACTTTGGCGCCAAAATAGATTATACCCGAAACATCGAGAATTTTCCCGATCCGTCCATTGGGAACCGAGATACGCCTCGAAAGTTCCTGATTGGTTGAGAGGCTTCTAGCCCCGCCTCCTGAGACCTATAAAACTAGGCAGTCTGCAGCTGCCGGGGTAGTAGTCGGAATCAACGATAAACAAAAGGTCTTCCAGAGATTAGCAGAGAAGCGACGGAGTCAATCTAGTGCTGAACTAAGCTGTGCGCTACTGTCTGCAGTAGAGTCTTGTTATGTGCACGTCTCTGCTGAAGATAATTGTCTTCTCTATGCTGTATATCGTTGTCGTCTTTCTGCTGTCCTGTGTGTCTTCGTGTAAATAAACGTCGTTTTTTTTTTTTCTACAGCCGCCTGCTGATTGAGCGTTCTCCACACCATATAACTTCCACTATCCAAACGAACCCGGAAAATTTCGTAACAATACTCTTCATGAAGAAACAAAGCAAATCTTTATGTTTTAACCACACCTGCATATTTATTTAGGATCATAAAAGAACAAACTCCTTTCAGTGAAAAAAGGAAGGGATGAAAGCATGGAAAATTATTGCATACCTTGTTGAAAAGCAGCATCCGAGTAAGGCAGGAGCTTTGCGTTCCAAAATCATTAAACGATGGAACTGTGTCTTATTTTTGCTAAATTTTGAAGTGTGGACAAAGACAAATGTCTTTAGACAAAAAATATCCTGCATTATAAATAATAAATCTTATCATTATAATCTTGTTTTAGCAATTCTTCTCAATGGAGCTCATTGTCTTATTTAACATGGATTCGTTTGGAAATAGTGTTACGAATCTGTAATGCGGCTTCCCAGTATAGTGGGTTCCATAGGAGGTACCAGAACGTGGCGACAAACTTGGCGACCATTTGGCGACTTGGCGACGAATTTGGCGACTTTGGCGCCAAAATAGATTATACCCGAATCAACGAGAATTTTTAAGATCCGTCCAGTAGCAACGGAGTTACGCCTCGAACGTTCCTGATTGGTTGAGAGGCTTCTAGCCCCGCCTTCTGAGACCTATAAAAGGAAGCACCCGCAGCTGTCGGGCAGTGGTGAGTCGAGTGGTGAACCAGTGGTGAATTGAGTAGTCGGAAGCGACAGAGAAGAGTGGTCGTGGACCAGTCGAGTCGAAAAGTAGTCGGAAGCGACGGTAAAGGACTCGTCTTCCAGGGACTAGCGGAGCAGTGACGAAGTAGAGCTGTTGTGTATACTGTTGTATGCTGTACGTTTCGGCTGAAGATAATCGTCTTCTGTGCTGTATATAGTTGTCGTCTTTGTGCTGTCCTGTGTGTCTTCGTGTAAATAAACGTCGTGTTTTATTTTCTACTGCCGCCTGCTGATTGTGCATTCTTTACACTCCCACTATCCAAAAGAACCCCGGAAATTTCGTAACAATAGTTATTTCGTATTATGAGTAAAATTTGGAAACGAATTATGCTGTTTAACCGAGGTTCCACTCTAAATTTTAGAAGAAATTTTGCAGTAAGAATTGAGGTTTTTTTCTCCATTATGACTGTTTAACACATTTTAATACAATGTCCATAATTTAATAATCAACGCATCTCTTCTTTCATTCTTCCCGCATTAAATAAAAAGGCATTCTTCATAAAGTTCCCCATCTTTTTACCTTTTTAGAAATGATTGGCTTTTACTTTTCGATTTGAATCAAATAACTTTTAGATTGTTTCCTGTCGTGCGACTACTTTTAGCAGATTTTACAGGTTGACAGGTCGTAATGACGTCATTTAGAAATAAGCTTTTGACCCTTTATTTACCGGAGGTACTTTAAAGTACCGTTTAGATCCTACTGATATCTTCACAGTATGACTATTTTTTTTCTTACAGTATTTGAAAGAACACGAAGAATATATTTCCATTGGAAAGTAGTAGATATCGACCGTAAATAACATTAAAATGTTTATTAGTAATTAAATTAATTATTTTAATTAATTTAAAAGGTGTTTTTTTTCTTGAGTTAATTCTATACCAAAACTTAACTAATGGCTCAAAAATAAATCAGTTGGTAAAATAATTCGGTAAATAAAGGGTTAAAATATTAACTATCACCATATGTTAGGCGCAGTTTAATCATAAATGGTTCTTGCGCCAATTAACATGGGCCGTGGTGGCCCATGTTAATTGGCGCAAGAACCAGACTCGATTCCACCGAAGAGCTGCCCTTGTAAGCGAACCTGGTGAACATTAAATCCGTCGGGCCCAAACGCCCTCACGAAGGTGTGGTGCGAAAGTTTGATGATATGGTGTTAGATCAGGTGTCATCCTCGTCATACAACCGCGGTTCAAAATCACGAGGTCCGTCGCAAAATAACCCTAGTGTTGCTTTCAAACGGAATGTTAATATAGCTGAACTAAGCGCCAGTAAGTTTCATGAAACCAAACATCAATTCTTTGTATATGTTTCAATCAATAAGCGCAAATTTTCTAAAAGGCATGTGTACTTCATTAGTTTTAGATATTTTTAGCAACCAACATTTTGATGAAATTTTGACCAACATTTGAACCAATCCTCAGTATTTTGCCTTTTCAATTTCTGTTTTTATATGCATTTTATATGTTATGCAAAGTTGAAAAGATATTGGATCTTGATAGGCGCATATCACAAACTTTGCCTAAACATCGCCGGAGGATAAAATATATTTTCCAGAATCCTACTAGAATACATTTTTTTTTACTTTAGCTCGGTTTTTTTTTTTTTTTTTTTTTTTTTTTTCTTTTCTGTTTTTGACTTCCATAGAAATGGAAATCTTATGCTACTTCATGCTTGTGATAGTCCAATCTCTGTCGCATCGTTTGATCAGGGTTTTTTTATTTCTTTGACAGGCCAAAACACATTTAAATGATTTCCATTGAAGAAAGCATTCCGAAAAGCAAACTGTAGGCATCTGAAGGAAATTGTTCTGCTTTATAAATATGCATCTCGACGTGGAAATGCTTTCAGCTGTTGATTTCCGTTTTGCTAGTTTTTGTCAACATTTCTTTTGATGAAACTATTTTATTTTCCTACGAAATTTTTTCTTATTATGAATTAATTGATGGTATGAGTGTTGCGTTTTTGAGTAGGGAAAATACATGCTTGCTTTAATAATTGATAATATGAAACAATTTTAAAAGATTCAAAACTTGAATTTTCACTCTTACTTTTATAATTGATAATACACATTGAATATTTAAAACATGAAAATTTCGAATTTCATATGTGCTTTAGTAATTTACTGTATGAATATATTATAAAATAAAATATGGAAATTGCAAATTCTATGCTTGCTTTAGAATTTGATAATAAGAATGTATTTTACAAATAATAATAAAATTGAGAATTTCTGATTTATTTTCGTAATTTATGGATTTTACTATCGAAAAGAGGTAGCCTCAATTTTTCAAGACCATAAAGTAATTGAAAAACGAAATTTTTGGGTTGCGTGAAAATATTCTTTTTAGTAAATATTCTAAATCTTTTTTACGTATTACGAAAGCGTTTTCGCTCAAAAATATATTCTCTGGGTAATTTTATAAACATGCGTTTGCTACAACTATTTCATTTTTGCCATATGCAGTTTTTTCTATCCGTTTTTAGAAAAATATTTCACGAATAAAAATTAAAATACCATAATATAAACTATAAATAAAACTTCAATGAAGCATATTGTTACGAATCTGTGATGCTGCTTCCCAGCATAGTTGGTTCCATCATCAGAAAGACTGTTTTACAGTCATCGGTATTGGATGGAGCCGCGTCGGAGGTCCCAGAGCTAGGCGACCATTTGGCGACTTTGGCGCCAAAATAGATTATACCCGAAACATCGAGAATTTTCCCGATCCGTCCATTGGGAACCGAGATACGCCTCGAAAGTTCCTGATTGGTTGAGAGGCTTCTAGCCCCGCCTCCTGAGACCTATAAAACTAGGCAGTCTGCAGCTGCCGGGGTAGTAGTCGGAATCAACGATAAACAAAAGGTCTTCCAGAGATTAGCAGAGAAGCGACGGAGTCAATCTAGTGCTGAACTAAGCTGTGCGCTACTGTCTGCAGTAGAGTCTTGTTATGTGCACGTCTCTGCTGAAGATAATTGTCTTCTCTATGCTGTATATCGTTGTCGTCTTTCTGCTGTCCTGTGTGTCTTCGTGTAAATAAACGTCGTTTTTTTTTTTTTCTACAGCCGCCTGCTGATTGAGCGTTCTCCACACCATATAACTTCCACTATCCAAACGAACCCGGAAAATTTCGTAACAATACTCTTCATGAAGAAACAAAGCAAATCTTTATGTTTTAACCACACCTGCATATTTATTTAGGATCATAAAAGAACAAACTCCTTTCAGTGAAAAAAGGAAGGGATGAAAGCATGGAAAATTATTGCATACCTTGTTGAAAAGCAGCATCCGAGTAAGGCAGGAGCTTTGCGTTCCAAAATCATTAAACGATGGAACTGTGTCTTATTTTTGCTAAATTTTGAAGTGTGGACAAAGACAAATGTCTTTAGACAAAAAATATCCTGCATTATAAATAATAAATCTTATCATTATAATCTTGTTTTAGCAATTCTTCTCAATGGAGCTCATTGTCTTATTTAACATGGATTCGTTTGGAAATAGTGTTACGAATCTGTAATGCGGCTTCCCAGTATAGTGGGTTCCATAGGAGGTACCAGAACGTGGCGACAAACTTGGCGACCATTTGGCGACTTGGCGACGAATTTGGCGACTTTGGCGCCAAAATAGATTATACCCGAATCAACGAGAATTTTTAAGATCCGTCCAGTAGCAACGGAGTTACGCCTCGAACGTTCCTGATTGGTTGAGAGGCTTCTAGCCCCGCCTTCTGAGACCTATAAAAGGAAGCACCCGCAGCTGTCGGGCAGTGGTGAGTCGAGTGGTGAACCAGTGGTGAATTGAGTAGTCGGAAGCGACAGAGAAGAGTGGTCGTGGACCAGTCGAGTCGAAAAGTAGTCGGAAGCGACGGTAAAGGACTCGTCTTCCAGGGACTAGCGGAGCAGTGACGAAGTAGAGCTGTTGTGTATACTGTTGTATGCTGTACGTTTCGGCTGAAGATAATCGTCTTCTGTGCTGTATATAGTTGTCGTCTTTGTGCTGTCCTGTGTGTCTTCGTGTAAATAAACGTCGTGTTTTATTTTCTACTGCCGCCTGCTGATTGTGCATTCTTTACACTCCCACTATCCAAAAGAACCCCGGAAATTTCGTAACAATAGTTATTTCGTATTATGAGTAAAATTTGGAAACGAATTATGCTGTTTAACCGAGGTTCCACTCTAAATTTTAGAAGAAATTTTGCAGTAAGAATTGAGGTTTTTTTCTCCATTATGACTGTTTAACACATTTTAATACAATGTCCATAATTTAATAATCAACGCATCTCTTCTTTCATTCTTCCCGCATTAAATAAAAAGGCATTCTTCATAAAGTTCCCCATCTTTTTACCTTTTTAGAAATGATTGGCTTTTACTTTTCGATTTGAATCAAATAACTTTTAGATTGTTTCCTGTCGTGCGACTACTTTTAGCAGATTTTACAGGTTGACAGGTCGTAATGACGTCATTTAGAAATAAGCTTTTGACCCTTTATTTACCGGAGGTACTTTAAAGTACCGTTTAGATCCTACTGATATCTTCACAGTATGACTATTTTTTTTCTTACAGTATTTGAAAGAACACGAAGAATATATTTCCATTGGAAAGTAGTAGATATCGACCGTAAATAACATTAAAATGTTTATTAGTAATTAAATTAATTATTTTAATTAATTTAAAAGGTGTTTTTTTTCTTGAGTTAATTCTATACCAAAACTTAACTAATGGCTCAAAAATAAATCAGTTGGTAAAATAATTCGGTAAATAAAGGGTTAAAATATTAACTATCACCATATGTTAGGCGCAGTTTAATCATAAATGGTTCTTGCGCCAATTAACATGGGCCGTGGTGGCCCATGTTAATTGGCGCAAGAACCAGACTCGATTCCACCGAAGAGCTGCCCTTGTAAGCGAACCTGGTGAACATTAAATCCGTCGGGCCCAAACGCCCTCACGAAGGTGTGGTGCGAAAGTTTGATGATATGGTGTTAGATCAGGTGTCATCCTCGTCATACAACCGCGGTTCAAAATCACGAGGTCCGTCGCAAAATAACCCTAGTGTTGCTTTCAAACGGAATGTTAATATAGCTGAACTAAGCGCCAGTAAGTTTCATGAAACCAAACATCAATTCTTTGTATATGTTTCAATCAATAAGCGCAAATTTTCTAAAAGGCATGTGTACTTCATTAGTTTTAGATATTTTTAGCAACCAACATTTTGATGAAATTTTGACCAACATTTGAACCAATCCTCAGTATTTTGCCTTTTCAATTTCTGTTTTTATATGCATTTTATATGTTATGCAAAGTTGAAAAGATATTGGATCTTGATAGGCGCATATCACAAACTTTGCCTAAACATCGCCGGAGGATAAAATATATTTTCCAGAATCCTACTAGAATACATTTTTTTTTACTTTAGCTCGGTTTTTTTTTTTTTTTTTTTTTTTTTTTTCTTTTCTGTTTTTGACTTCCATAGAAATGGAAATCTTATGCTACTTCATGCTTGTGATAGTCCAATCTCTGTCGCATCGTTTGATCAGGGTTTTTTTATTTCTTTGACAGGCCAAAACACATTTAAATGATTTCCATTGAAGAAAGCATTCCGAAAAGCAAACTGTAGGCATCTGAAGGAAATTGTTCTGCTTTATAAATATGCATCTCGACGTGGAAATGCTTTCAGCTGTTGATTTCCGTTTTGCTAGTTTTTGTCAACATTTCTTTTGATGAAACTATTTTATTTTCCTACGAAATTTTTTCTTATTATGAATTAATTGATGGTATGAGTGTTGCGTTTTTGAGTAGGGAAAATACATGCTTGCTTTAATAATTGATAATATGAAACAATTTTAAAAGATTCAAAACTTGAATTTTCACTCTTACTTTTATAATTGATAATACACATTGAATATTTAAAACATGAAAATTTCGAATTTCATATGTGCTTTAGTAATTTACTGTATGAATATATTATAAAATAAAATATGGAAATTGCAAATTCTATGCTTGCTTTAGAATTTGATAATAAGAATGTATTTTACAAATAATAATAAAATTGAGAATTTCTGATTTATTTTCGTAATTTATGGATTTTACTATCGAAAAGAGGTAGCCTCAATTTTTCAAGACCATAAAGTAATTGAAAAACGAAATTTTTGGGTTGCGTGAAAATATTCTTTTTAGTAAATATTCTAAATCTTTTTTACGTATTACGAAAGCGTTTTCGCTCAAAAATATATTCTCTGGGTAATTTTATAAACATGCGTTTGCTACAACTATTTCATTTTTGCCATATGCAGTTTTTTCTATCCGTTTTTAGAAAAATATTTCACGAATAAAAATTAAAATACCATAATATAAACTATAAATAAAACTTCAATGAAGCATATTGTTACGAATCTGTGATGCTGCTTCCCAGCATAGTTGGTTCCATCATCAGAAAGACTGTTTTACAGTCATCGGTATTGGATGGAGCCGCGTCGGAGGTCCCAGAGCTAGGCGACCATTTGGCGACTTTGGCGCCAAAATAGATTATACCCGAAACATCGAGAATTTTCCCGATCCGTCCATTGGGAACCGAGATACGCCTCGAAAGTTCCTGATTGGTTGAGAGGCTTCTAGCCCCGCCTCCTGAGACCTATAAAACTAGGCAGTCTGCAGCTGCCGGGGTAGTAGTCGGAATCAACGATAAACAAAAGGTCTTCCAGAGATTAGCAGAGAAGCGACGGAGTCAATCTAGTGCTGAACTAAGCTGTGCGCTACTGTCTGCAGTAGAGTCTTGTTGTGTGCACGTCTCTGCTGAAGATAATTGTCTTCTCCATGCTATATGTAGTTGTCGTTTTTGTGCTGTCCTGTGTGTCGTAGTGTCAATAAACGTGTTGTGCATTCGTCTACTGAAAGGACTGCTCATTGTGTTGTGTTATCTTAATACCATACACAACCACTAAATACACACAAGTAAACGAACCTGACGGATTGATAGTGACAGAGGAAAATCCGTAACAATATATTTTGCCCTTAGAAACAAAAACTTACGTTTTATTGTTGCCTCACTCAGCCTCAGTAATCTTTAATCTTTGACTCATTTGTTGCATAGTGTGATTGTTGTTCACGTTAAAACAACATATCGTCTGCTTGCATGTTTCTGAGGAATATTCCACAAAAATGTAAGCATGCATAATGTAGGTTGTTTAAATTTAAAAAGAAGGAAGATTTAAAGGAAGGAAATAATTTAAAAGTGTAATAAAAGAAAGGTGATCAAAGGGGCTATCTTTACCTTGCACCAAAATAATGAGACAAACAGCTCTATTCCTTGTGTAATTTAAAACCCATCCAAAATAAAGTTACCTCTTTTTTTTGTAACAACTCTTTTAGTTGATACTTTGTATGCATTTAAAAGAACAATAAAATTATTTTAAACCATGTTTTTCCATGCCAAAACAAAGGAACTTTCAGATTTAGATGAGTAATGAATATTTCATGTAAGCATCATGAAGAAAGTAATCGGACAACAACTTTAGACATGATTTTTTTTATTTTCATTTAAGAAAACAATCACGGCAATACATGCAATTAAGATGTTTTGGCTCAATGAACAAAATGAAAGAGCACGTATTTATTTTTAAAGAAAAAAACTCCATTATGTAGAATACTTATGAATAGAATAAGGATTTTATTTATTTATTTTTTCTTCATTGCAAAGATGAAATAGATAATTTTATTTCATTCATGATTAATAGGAAATTAAAAATGCAACCATTTTAAAACAGTTATAAAGTATAATTATTCATGTGTATATAGGTGAATGGATTTTTGTTATGCTGAGTGAAACGTGTAGAGAAGTATAGTAATGTTCAACTAAATGTTTCATCCGTTAATAAAATCACTGTTCATTCACCTGAACTTGCTCTCTCGTATTTCTCATATATTCTCCCTCTCATCGCTAAATAAAGTATCAACAAGCATTTTGAATTGGGTTTATATCAAAGTGCATAACAGGGCTTATATTCCAATTGTCCTATTTTGAGAGAAACAAGAAATTTGTTAACTGTCTGTTCTAATATTAAATAAAAACTTCGATTACAAATAATACAAGATATTCTATAATATCCCAACAATATTTTAATGATGCCGAGACGAATATAATCTGGAGATATCGTTCAATACTTTGGGCTAATAGAGACACAATTCCAGCTCTTAAAAAACAGTTTCATAACTTTTCTGGCCATCATTAATAAATCAACATGCCTAAACTTCCCCAAGAAAAATCCTTAATTTATTTTAACAACTCCGCAGAATCTAATTAAATTTCCGCCAATTTTAATGTTAGCTATAAAAAGAAAATATTCTATGGTACCTCTCTACGAATTAATATTGATTTTTCTTTTCTTTTTTTTTTTTGGTTAAATCTGTTGTTTTTTTACGTTACGAAATACATGAACCAGTCTTATTTGGTTTGATATCTTCACTCTTACCAGAGGTCACAATTATGATTATGCAATCATTTTTAGATTTGTTATCTAAAAAGAGAATTTTACCTTCTTAAACGAATACATCCGCCTTAAAAAAATTAATTAAGTTTCAAAACGACTCTGCTCAAAAAGGTTTATCTCAAAAAATATCAAGAAATATTTTTAAATAAAATTAAATTGAACACCCTAATGCAGTTTTGGACATAAGTTTATTAGTTTTGAAATTAAAAAAAAATTAAATGTTCCAAGAGTTTAAATTAAAATATCTCTCTAATAACACATTAGTTTAGAGAAGCTATAACGCTTCAATCGCAGAAGGGAAAAATTAGTGCAAGAGAAAAAAAATGATTCCCTCAGTGTAATTACATGTTCCAATAATTAATAATCCTGCAATACATGTTATGCCTTTTTAATTAATAAATGGGCTCAACGTGTGTACATGAATGAATTAAATTGATTGTTTACATGCTAGATTCTCTCTTAAATATTTCAAATAAATCTAAATTGTAGAAGTGAAATTAGATTTCTTTCTTAAAATGTTTAAAAGGCAATAAAACTAGAAGCTTTGAAACATTTTTACTGAAATGTAGTTATAATATAAATGCTGTGATTAATACAAAAATGATAAAAAATCTAAAAAAAATAAAATGTTTGAAATTTTGTTTGACAGCATATTTATCTTTAAAAAATTAACTACAATTTATTCTAAATATTTCTTATTGCATTATTATTGTGTACAGACTATTTTATGAAATTTTGTTCTTTTGCCATCCAATTTTTTTTTCCTATATATGAACTTAATTTGTTGTAAACTGTGAATATATATTTCAAGAAGAATTTCCTAAAATCTCTGGCATTTGCCATATCGGAACAATCTTGTTCTAAACTGTAAATAATATTAATTTATGGAGTAGTTTTTATTTCTGCTGGATTGACATTGCAAATGTCAGTAATGTTTTAAGCTATGAATTCCGTAGCTTTAAAGAAAAAATTTTAAAATCTACAGCTGGAGACACCAAAACATATTTTTAAGGGACATAAAATATTTCTTACAAGTATTAACAAATTACGTTTTCAATGCCACAACGATATTATGAAATTTGAATTTTTAGGAAAAATCTTATACACAATAAGCAGAAGAGTTGTAAGGTTACTGAAATAACACGGAATTTCTTATGGTTATGCAATAATTTTTGGACTTGTTATCTAAAAAGAAAAATTAATACTTAGAAATACTTTGTTGAGTGAATCATAATTATCAAGAGTTTTAAATGAACAAGAAGTTTTTTAAAGATATTTAAAAAGAGATATTTAGTTCCAACTAGAATGAAATTTAATCGAAATTAAAACTCAGTTCAAATTAATTGGAATTCACCAAAACCAATATTCTATCAAACGAATTGCTCGTCGAAGACGGCTAGTTGCTGAGCATAAAGAAACTCTTTTAATACTTCATGTAACTGGATACTTAAAAATATATATTGAAACAAATAGCACTGCTTTAGAATAATGAGATAAGAAGACATGCAAAAATTTAAGGAAGCAAACAGGATTAAAATTTTTAACATGTATGTAATTTAGCAATTAAAAATAATTTTGAAATACAAATAGCCAATGCCTCAACCCAAATTAATAGTTCGATGTTGTCAATTTCCATTTACATGAAATATCACAATCCCTAGTCATCAATAATTGTCTAAGTCTCACTGCCTTTAGAAAAAGAATCTCAAATATCCTTCGTAATTCTTATAATCATTATACATTATCTATTGGAGAAAATCTTCGTAGAGTCTTACAGAGACAATAATTGTACTAATTTTCCCAATTTTTATTTTACATCATATCTCACAATCCCTTGTCATCAATAATTGCTTAGGCCTCAATGTCTTTTGAAAACGAATCTCAAAAGTCCTATTTCACTACACATTATCTATGAGAGGCAACCTTCATAGAGTCTCAAAGCTGCAATAGTTATACTGATTTCGCCAGTTTTTATTTAAAGTAAGAGATTATAGCTTTAGATACCTAACCAATTTTCGTTTACTAGTGCCCATCTGTTTTGGAAAGATATCACGAAATAAAATATTTACAGAGTCCCTAACCCAACAATTGTTTCGATTTCGCCTCTACCCAACACCACTATGATTCCATAAATCACACTAATTATAATGGTGTGATTATTGCTGAAATATAATTCAAGAGTCCTTCTTTTGTGATGCGATGCACTTTATCAAACATGGTTGATATGGCAAAATCAGTATGGTTAATGTGGTGGATGAACAGTTCCTTAAGGAAAATAGCTAGATGCATTTGTTTTTAAATATGATTTGCTATTATTCAAACAAATGTTTTTCTTTCTTTTAGATATTCTTCGTCTGTATTGTTTTCATCTTGCAAATTCTTGGAAACAAATCCGCTTTTGTATTCAAATTATTTTAACCTCGTTCCATGTTTCAAATCATGCGATAAAAGAAACTACGAAACTTTTATAAAATATCTCATAGACAATAAAAAAGTCGTTTGGATATATATCTATACTTATAATAAAACTCAAAGTGTGTGTGTGTGTGTGTGTGTGTGTGTGTGTGTGTGTGTGTGTGTGTGTGTGTGTGTGTGTGTGTGTGTGTGTGTGTGTGTGTGTGTGTGTGTGTGTGTGTGTGTGTAATTAATGCATTTAAAATTAAACATTGTTAATTAATCCATGTTTCAGATTCATTCTGAAGTACTTTTGAATTAAAATAAAACAGAATAAAGGAAATTAAAAAATTATAATCTGCATAGCATTACCCCAACTGGCGTAGAAAAATTCACGCATTTGCGTGACCATAACTAGCGTTGGAAATTCACGCATGCGCATCGTGTTCTGATTGTTGACAACTATTTTCAACGGATTCGGACTTGATTTAAATTATTTTTAGGTTAGTTGTGTACCTTTGTAATTAAAAATTGTATTTATGTTAGTTATATATTTTTTGTATATGCTTATAGTTTTAAGTATATCGATTTTTAAGTAGGTTTTTTTTACCTGTTTTCAACCGATTATTTTAAACGATTCTGTTTATTTTGTTAGTGTTTGATGCATTTAAAATGAAACATTATCAATTAGTCGATCTGCTCATGATGAATCTGAGAAAATTTTTGGTGACAAATTCTTGAGATATTACATAAATTAAGAAAGATATTCTTTAGTGCCCATAACTTAATAACTCTGTTTTTAGTACTCATATTATTAAAAAAAATGCTTTGTTTCAGTAAAAAATGTTATTATATTAATTGCAGATTAATCCTTTCCACTTTAATTTAAAGCATAAACTCTACGGGAGCTAACAGAAAATTAGAGAAATACATATTACATTATGGCTGAAGGCCTTTATAATATTATATGACTATCAAAATTTGAAGTTTTAAAATATTTTGATGAAGAGGAATTAAAGTAGGAATTGCATAACATATTTAACTATTAAAATTTTAACGAGCATTGAGATTGACGAACCGTCTGGTCGCCAAAGGTGGCTAGTAATTTAATAGAAAAAGAATATCGACTCTATTCAGTGCCCAACAACTAATTTTTTAGACTTTATTTATTGGTGTATATATGTAATAAAAATAAACTAAATGAAATAAATAATTATATTTTATGTAGTTTAAATCAATACATGTTCCGATGAATTAGTAATTTAAAATTTTTATCCAGATCCTCTGTTTTTAGAGTCATGTTTAATAAAATATTCTGTAGTCACTAATATTTTAAATTTAAAAATAAATGTCCACTCTTTTTCAATTAAAACTGATTGGTTTATGAAAATTTGAATACCTCAATTCTATAAAAAAGCATAATTTTAGGCCTCTCCATCGACCGTCTTGAGGAAAATACGGCAATCAGAATTTGGACTTTTCCGAGATGATTGTTTAAAATAATGAAATTGTTGATTGTCCTATATGAATAATATTTAAAGTTTTATAAATCGGTCAAGCTTCATTGCAGAGGATTGAAATGTTAGTTTGTCAAGATTATTTTATTAATATGGTTTATACGATAGAAGGACTGTGTAAATTTAGACTTCATAATTGTTTTCAATAGTACATTTATTGATTGAAATAAAATAGATAAAATATTATTTATCGCATTTAAATCTGTAAAATTGTATTTTTTTCTGAATCAAAGAATTTTTTATAGAAGAATTCTTTAAAATATTGCATAAATTATAAAAAAATATTTTGTGGTACGCATATATATATATAAAAAGCGGTGCAAAAAATGTGTAAGTTACAAGTGCTTTCAAATTCAACAGATATTGCACCGTACATAATAAAAAATTGTGCTGTAATATTTAATGAAGGGAGTAAATGTTTGTAACACGGAAATGTAAATGTATATCTTCAAGACAAAAAAAAATAAGTACATTTTTTTCCAGATTAATTAATCATTCTTTATTTAAATTTATCGCTGAGTAGCATCTTAGCCGTTGCAGTTCCAGAGAACTGCCCCGTTGCCCAGAGAACACCGCATGGAGGTGTGCTACTCCCGTTACCCACCCGCCAACCCTCCCTTTATCGCTTCATCTGACGGCTCTCTTGATTCCAAGACAGCATCTTTTAATTGATGACAATCTGTGAAAAAGCATTTTGCAATCGATGATAGTCTTTGAAACCGCATCTAGACGCCGATGACAGTTTTTGAAGCAGCATTCGGCAACCGAAGACAGTTTTCAACATTATTGGGCAGCTGAAGACAGTTTTGTTGTTACACTGCATTCTGCCGTTGTCTATACTCGGTTGGCAAGTCCAGAGCCATGCAGAATTGGTAGACCGCATAGGACTCCACAACTGGGGTTCCTATAAGGGCCAGACGTGCCGGCAAATCCAGTGCTTAGCACATTTTGTAAATCGCAAGAGATTTTACAATTGGAGTCTCAATCTTCTGAACTTGAATAGGAACCAGTTCAGCATGTAACTCCAGAGCCTGGCATATTTTATAAACTGCATACGATCTCACAACACCACTCGTTGAACAGGCGGATGAGATGGTGCATCCGTATCAAGATCCAAAACTAGATCTGAATCAATGTCCCCAACAGATGGCGTATCGGGGAAAAGGAAATACTCTAGTATTTCCCAAACTGTCATAAAGACGAGGAACACAACGATGGCCGAAGTCTCATTGAAATTCATGAAAATCGCACTAAGCATCATTACTCAACAACAACAAAAAAAAAGCAGTTTAATAAAAAGCAACAGAGCAGGGACTCATTGTTTGTTCTGTTACATTGTTTGCATTTGTAACTTTGTTGAGCATTTAAACAGTTATGCTTCTGTTTGAAACAATGACAGCTGGTGACTATTGATATATTTTGAGTTTATTAACAACTGAAATATGGCGAATAGTTATTACCATCTATTGCACGGAAAATATAAAAATAATATTTTTATTTCGCTTTGTAGGTGGAAAAATAATTGCAACTTCTCACATCATATCTGGCATAGGAGACATGGAACAAAGAGGTTTAAGGTTACGAAAAGAAGTGAGAAACAAGAAGATGGGGAAATCAGGTTTGAATTGTTTAATTACACTTTATAAATTTTAATACAGTAATTTATATTCATTTATAATCAATCTTTTTAACCCTTTAAAAGGCCCTTTTTTTCTAGTCATATTATGTTAAAATATTTTTAAACTTGAAATTAGAATAAGAAGAGGGATTCATTTAGCTTATTAGATAATTTAATTTGATTCATTCATTCATTTGGTTAATTAATAATTGAGTAACAAAACAAGGCACATCATTTTGTCTGAGATAAAGAAATGAAGCATCTAAGTTTCTGACTTACTAAAAAAATTTATCAGAACTTATGCCAACCTACATAATTTCAAAAAAAAGATTGATAAATTTGGTGGGAAGCATACTTCCCACTGCCCTTGAAAGGGTTAAAGGGAAAATATTTAATACAACTAAATGGAAAAGCATATTATCGTGAAAATATAAATTTTTTCCATTTTGATTTACATAGGGAAATAAGTATCTGGTATTTAGTACGTTTAAGTATGAATACAGCAGTGCGTTGAATGAAGGTTCTTCTTCCAAATAAAAATGATCGCTATAGTTCGTCAGCGAATGTTAACATTTTTAGACGTTACAGCATTATCAATTTTTTTTAATAAATACTTTCAGAAATGTTCTCACAGAAATTCATAATGTAGAAATCAATTGAATTGTTTACAAAATTATTATCTACATGTTGTTGTTGTTTCTTATGGCACTTGCCATGGACAAGCCCGCTGTTCGAAGACAGTCGAATTAAGCCTGAGGGGGAGCGCCTCTTGTTTCTATAGTAGCGCCATCTAGGGCCAAGAGAACGACTTAGCTACACACGTCACAACCCGTTTCACGGGGCGGACTTCATTCACTCATTTCATTCACTCAACCATAGATCGTAAGTTACGATTATGTATGTAACAGTGACCAGTATCTCATCTTCCGAAACCGGCCATAAACTTATAAATACTTACTTCTGGTTTTCAATTTCCGTTCTTATTGTTTTGAAGTAAAAATTTTCCACCTTCTAAATAGAAGTATGACAGCTTTACGTTGCGATATAAATTTAGACGTCAAAGTATACAGTAGGTTTACAATGTATTTCTGTAAATTTCAAGAATATATTTTCTTTTTTAAGGTGTATATACACACTTGAAACTTCGAAAATTGTTCAAAATATCGAATATTTTTTATTGCTTAATAATGTTCTTTGATCCTTTAGCTTTCAAGCGATACCAAGATGTTGTCAGTATTCGAAATATTTCTCGAGTTATAATTATTTTTCTTGAGGTGCTTTCATTAAAATATCTAGTTACGGTGTTTTTAAAACTCATTTTATGAAGAATGATATTTTTTCCACTATGTTGCTTCATTCAAACAATCATAACTCAACAAGAAATGAACCAAATACAGTTATTTATATATCAAAATAATCTGTATGAAATAGCGGATGTTTTGTGCCTCCATCAAAATTATATTTATAGAAATAAATTTTTAATAGCTATTTAAAAGTTAAAATGACAGAAAAAATCTCGCTTTTTCTATTCATCGTTGATGAAAAAATTGTTTAAAAAAAACTATATATTTTTATAACTTGATTGAGGCAGACAACACGAAGACTCATATTAGGCATCATTTCCAACTAGAATTGCGTGTCTGTACAAATTAGAATTTAAGATATCATGTTTCAAAAAATAGGCTAATTAGCTCATTCAATATTATTTAATTAATTAATAATTACTGTAATATGGGTTTTTCTCACTGAAATGATTTTAAACATATATTAATAACCTACTGTGAAAAAACTGGATTTTTAAAGTTAAAATTTAAAAAAAAATCTTCAAGTGTGTACGTACACCTTAAATTTACGATTAAACGGAGCATTTGGGCAATTCTCACGTTTTCGAAATATTTTTGTACTTGAGCGACGAACACATGCTAGAATTACGAACGATTTAATCTTATATAAATGCATTTTTGTTTGTTCGTATTTTACTCGCTGCCGTACCACTCATCAAATTGCGATAAAAAGTTGTTAACTTATTACTTGCACTTGCGCGAAGGTAACAGGAATAGCACAATTATTAGCATGTATTTTGAACACAATAAAATATACGCACCAATCTATGATTGAACATTATTTTAAAACTGATCATTGAAATCGACAAAAGATAAACAGTAAACGGCAAACGGCACGTGTCCTTCGAGTTAATCATCATCGAGTTATATTTCAAACTACATAAATTTATTATCATCGATGCCAATCAATAGGAGTGAAATGAAATCGAAAATATTTACTGTAAGAATATTTTCTTTTTCTTTTCGTTAGTGAATAGTCATCTACACAGGATATTGTCATCCCCACGTGCACAATATTTTGGCTGCGGTGAACCACACATAGTATTCAGGGTTTATCTCACATATACAAAGGCCGCGGTGGCCTAATGGTAAGGTCTCGGCTTCGGAACCAAAGTGTTTCAGGTTGGTGTCCCGATTCCACCGAAGAACTGTCGTGTAAGGAGGTCTGTTGCACGTTAAATTCGTCATGACCAAACGTCCTCCCGCTGGTGTGGCGTGATGTGGAAAGGGGGTGCCAGCTCAGGTGTCGTCCTCGTCATTTGACCGAGGGTCAAAATGACGAGGTCCGTCCCAAAATAGCCCTAGTGTTGCTTTAAACGGGACGTTAATATAACTAAACTAAACACATATACAAAATAGAAATATTATTATCGATGCCTATCAAGCAAAGTTATATATAAAGAAAAATTTCCAGTTCAAACAGTAAATGTTCTATTTATTGAGTGAATCGACGAATGATATTTCGGTTATACAAGCGTATATCGTGTTAATTGCTTCGTCAAAATATATGCCTCTCAAGCGTTCGTCAGTTAGTAGATCTACACCGAAGCACACAGAAATAAGCAAATCTGAGATTCTCAAACAAACGAGGAAAGATGAGTGAGCAATAAAGCAGATCGTTTACGAATTGCAAATTCACGTGCTTCAAAATCTTATTATCAACATCGAAGGCAATGTTAATGTGCTATCCGATCGCACAAATTAGATTCAGAAGACCAACATGCGGCAGAAATAGAGGTAACAATTCTTAACGGAAAGTCGAATGCAGAAGATATGCTCATTCTACGCATTCCCATTATTCCCACTGACATACAGTTTGATTTCAAAGGACTGCAGTTCCCCATTCGACTTGCCTTCTCGATGACCATTAACAAGGCGCAATCACTTTAAGTGTAGGGATTGAACCTAAGAAAATCCATGATTTTCACATGACCAGTTGTATGTCGGATGTTCCGAAGTCGAACAGTCAAGAAATTTATTTATTTTTACTGAAGACAGAAAAACAAAAACTATTGTCTACCGTAAATCACTTGAATAACTAAAAAAAAAAAATTCAGATAATAGAATAAATATTGTTTGTACTTCTCCCTTATATATCATTCAATTTCAATGAATATATTGATTATCAACAATAAAATAAATATTATTGTTTCTATCATTCCTAATCAAACAAGATAGCTATTTCAAATTTACAAAATTATTTCTTCTGCGGTAGCAACGCACCGGGTACCAGCTAGTATTTAATAAAAGAGTGCATTAAATTGTACGTGTTTCGCAGAAAAATACCAAGTTCTTCTCTAAAATGAGAATTATATAAAATCCTACTGCAATAAAAAGAAAAATATCTGACGTCTACACAGATTTAATTGATCCGCACTTGTTAGAAAATTATGGGGAAAAAATCGAAAAACAAGCATATTTAAGTTAATTATGCTTCATTCATTTTTAAGTAATCCTTCTTCCATTCTTGCTCTGATATCTTTTACAAATTTAAAGTTCAATAAAAAATATGGAATCATTTTTATCGAAAACTTAGTTATACATACTTAGAGCTTTAAAGATATATCCATTTACTTTCAATTATATTCTGTAAAATCTTTCAGAAAATATTTCTACGATTTCAAATATTTCTTTAACAATTATTTATTGTGCTTTATAAGAGAAACGAAAAAAAGAAAAAGAAAGAAAGAAACTTGATTCCCTGAATATTTATATATCTTAACAAAGCTGATATAAGAAGAAATTTGCAATATATTTCTATGTCAATATAATTAATAAAATTAATCTTTTAAGAGATGAACAGCTCCCAGTAAGGTCAAGGCTGCAATAGCCTCGAGATTGACTTTCAAAAACTGCACATTCCAAAGCATCCTAAAGTGAATGTGGAGCGGAAATTTGGAAGTGGGTATACTGGATGGGGCATCCAGTATATCCAGTATAGGTCCAGTATATCAAGTATAGGTCCAGTATAACCAGTATAGGTCAGCCAATTATAGCATTATGAATCTGTAATAATACTTCCTGCCATGTTAATTCCATCTCTGGAAGAGAAATTTATAAGATTATGATATGCTTTGAGAATCAAATAAAAGGTCATTGATTCAACCTTTGTGGGCATTTGGAGAAGAATTTGACGAATTTGTTGATAAAAATAAAAGTTCTGAAAAATGCAAGGATTTTGCCATATCTCTATCATAAGCAGAGATCTCAAGATCCTATTAGAGAATTCCATCTGATGTTGCACTCTATCAGAAAACCTATATAAATCCAAGATGTAAAAGCGCACATTTTCTCTTAGATGTATCGCAAATTGTTTTTGCTGAACAAAAACAGTTGATGTTTTTAAGGTGTTTTTGCTAAACATTATAACTATTTTTCGATGTCATATGTTGAATTATTAGTGTTACTAACAAACTCTTGTCTTTTTACTGCTTATAATACTGTTTCCCAGAATATGCATGGTATAATGCGTCATTTCCACGAACCAGCATATTAAACTTCTTTCATTTTATACGTACCAAGAGACTTTCGCAATTATATTTTTAAAGGCTAACATTTTTACATCGTGTTCGTTCAATCGTCTTGCTCCTCCTAAACGAGTCATCTATACTAATATATAAAGCTCAATGTGTGTGTGTGTTGGTGCTCTACAGGCCAGACCGTTCGGCCTACAGCTACAAAATTTAGCACATGTATACTTTGGAGGTCGGGAATGTGCACCTGGGGACACTTTTATTAATTTTTAATTAGAATTTTAATTATTAATTAAAAACTAACTTTCCCGCCGAAAAATCTTTTTATTTTCCCAGCGCCAAATGAGTAAGGCTTTAGATATTTTTTCCCACATTAAAGAGGCTTAACAAATTTCCGGCCGATTATTTCAAACGATTCTGTTTATTTTCTTAATGTTTGAAGCATTTAAAATGAAACATTGTTAGTTCATCGATTTTTCAGATTCATTCTGAAGTACTTTTGAATTAAAATTAAATAGAATAAAGAAAATTAAAAAAATTCTAATCTGCATAGTGTTACCCCAACTGGCGTAGAAAAATAAACGCATTTCGGTTGCCATAATTAGCGTTGAAAATTCACGCATGCGCATTGTGTTCTGATTGTTAACAACTACTTTAAACGGATGCGGACTTGATTAAAATTATTTTTAGGTTAGTTATAGGCTTTTGTAATTAAAAATGGTATTTATGTTAGTTACGTATTTTTTGTTTATGCTTATAGTTTTAAGTTCATCGTTTTTTAAGTAGTTTTTTTAATTTTCAATTCAATTTTAATAATTAATTTAATAAGTAAGTTTTTTAATTTTCGACCGATTATTTTAAACAATTTTGTTTATTTTCTTAGTGTTTGATACATTTAAAATTAAACATTGTTAATTAATCGATCTGCTCATGATGAATCTGAGAAAATTTTGTTGACAAATTCTTGAGATATTACTTAAATTAAGAAAAATATTCTTTAGTGCCCATAAAGTTTAAACGCTCAGTGACTCTGTTATCAGTAATCATATTATTAAAAGAAATGCTTTGTTTCAGTAAGAAATATTATTATATTCATTGCAGATTAATCCTTTCCACTTTAATTGAAAGCATAAATTCTACGGGAGCTAACAGAAAATTAGGGAGATACATATTACGTTATGACTGAAGGCCTTTATAATATTACGAGTGAATTATATGATAATCAAAATTTGAAGTTTTAAAATATTTTGATGAAGAAGCTATTAAAGTAGGAATTACAGAAAATATTTAATTATTAAAATTTTAACGAGCATTAAGATTGACAAACGGGCTAGTCACCAAATTCGGCTAGTGTTAAATAAAAATTAAATAATGCAGTGTTATGGTACGTAAAAATAGTATCATTTTTATATAATGTATTGTAAAAAAATTTAATCTGATTTACAACATCGTCATAACATCACATATTTTTTATTCATCACTATTACCTTTATGATGAAATAAAAGAATAGTAGAAAAAGAAACAATCAATTAATTTTTATATAATAATTTGAGTTTTTCTTAAAATTGGGGCAGGATATTCCCCTCGGCCCAATGGATCAAGAAAAATTAAAATGTATTTTGCTCTCAATAAGGTATCGAATTGCGATTCGACTTTGACGCAAAACATATGGCGGTATATTCCTTTTACTGTATTATGTCCTTTCTCGAAGCTGACCTTACCGTCCAATGATTTGAAAAGAGCGAAAACAGTTTCCAATTTCTCGTCGAAGATTGGAGACTTTTGATTTTCTATTCCAAATTTTAGGCTTAACATTGCCATTTTGAGTATTCGAAATAATGGAGTAAACAAAATTCTAAGCAATCTTGTTATTTTCTCATATATTAAGAGAAAGTATTGTAAAGGTCAAGTCATTTGGGTTCGAGATTTTAATCGTATTGTAATGTTTTAATCTTTATTAGTATTATGTTTTCTGCAAACACAGAAGCTCAAAAATGATTTGAAGTAGAAGAAGGATGGTCATGGTCTTTACACGAAATTTGTAAATACCTATCAAATTCGGAATAAAATCCATTCAGTGTAAGTTGCTCTGTGCGGCTTTCCAAATGAAGTAACACAATAATTTTAACCTTTAACTGGGGACGTGCGGTCGCTAGAGATGGATTTTCTGTCACTCCTATTCTATTTTTAGCTCAATTGAGTGGATTGACCCTGTAGCTTCCTGTTTTCTGACCTTGAATACACGTGCACTTTTTCAACCGATTTCAGCAGATGTTTTTTAAAATATCTCAGTTATTTCTTCGAGCGCGGTCTCTAAGACCGCATCTCCCTGTTAGTGTCCCGGAGATAAACAAGGCTTAGCAGATGGCGCTAAAACTTTTGCCCCAAAATATCATCCAGTTTACTGATCCTTTTATGAAGCAGTGCTCCAGACACTTTTAAATGAAGCAAAAAGTGATTTTGGTGATAAGGATAATTGTACAGAAGAGTTTTTCGATGAAAGTTCGCATTCAACTGATTTTGATATGTATGTTCAAACATAATTAATTTTTCTAATGATAATGCATTTTGAAAAATTTATAAAACATATTAATATACCAAGAGATATATATACAGAATTTATAGGTTAATTTTTATACTAGTTCTTAACCTGTATATTTAAAATGCCGTGGAAAAAGTCACGCAAGCCGATAAAAAAAAAGGGCCAATTTTACCCATTGTCATTCTTTTTATTTTTCATATAATTGTTGAATTTTACACTATATTGTCTTCTATATACCTTCATATACTGTAAAAATAAATATGATTTGAAAAGTAAAAAGTAATATGCTTTTTCAAGAATATTATTTATAGTAACATGTCATTTGAGAAGAAAATGTATGTTCTAACGCCTTTACTTTTTTCAATGATAATATATTTTGGAAAATTTTTAAAACATATCTATATATCAAGAAAAATATCTGCAAAATATATTGGCAGTTTTTCATACTAATAATTTCATTAGAAAATTTAATTTGAGTGTAAATGAAATGCGGTCTCGTAGATCGCATCTCCCCAGTTAAGTCCTAAAATTTCACCTCCCCAGTTAAGGGTTAAAACGAAAGAAAATAAAATCAGATTTAGATATTTATAAAATGTCAATCCAAATTTTTCAAATGACTGACCGTCTGTTGTTTCAACTTTCGCATGCATAGAGACTAGATAGGCAAATAAAATGCGATTCAAATTTTTAGCTTCTAAAGTGTAGATCCTCATGAAATTTTTAACCTATTCCGTCAAACGTTTAACCATCTGACAGCCGGTATTTTCATAAACATGAAATGAAATTACTCAAAAATGCAATGGCTTAAATATATGAAATTTTGAATGGGATTTTGTAATCATAATTGTAATTATATATCCTATCTTGATATCTGTCTATTGACAAGAAGAAGACAAAAATATATATTCGTTGTTCTGGTCTTTTTTAATATCTACATCCGATGATGAATCGCCGGAAGTTACAATTGATAGAATCGTCCGTAACTTTTGTTCGCGAATTGGACAAAGTTAAAAATACACAAAGAGATTTCAGTCTGAAGAACATGGAAATTAATTTAACGATAGTTTTTAATATCCATTTGATAAAAAGTTTCAATAATTAATTTAGAAGTACTAAAAGTCTAAATAAATATTCTTTGGGGCAACGGAGAGGTAAAATTATCAAGAGTATAATTCTTTATTGTTTGCTGCATTCCTTCATACTCTATCCTTTTATTTTCCCGATTTATATTTTCCTTTATTTCCTTTACATAATATACAATTTGGAATTTGAATTTTCGTTTTAGATTTTATCTTGAGGGATTTCAATGCAACAGCATTCGAATAAGAAAATATTTTGATCTTTGTAAGTTTTCCTTTGGGAACGGGAACAAAGAAGGAGAAATAAATTTCATAGTAAAGACAAGATGTAAAAGGCCTCCAGTGAATCAAAATTGTACGTGATAAATGACTGAAGGTACGTGATAAGGACTGAAAAACTGCGAAAAAAATACGATAAGAAAATAATAAAAGTATGAAATGATAACAAATAGCAATGAAATATAACAAAATAATTGAAATTCTAATTATCTCCATTTTATTATTGTCTCCTTTCTTTCACATATTTTTTCTACGCTTTACAACAACCTCTATTTTAGAATCATATGTTTCTTTTCGTTCAGTTTAATTCCCTTACAGATAAAATAATAGTAAGGTATTAAAATTGTAGAGCTTCAAATCGAACTCTTATTAGTACAAATAAATTAATTATTAGGTCTCGGAGATGAAGGACCATGAGTCGAGGTGCTCTGCCTAAATAATCATCACGTCGTCGTTTCAGTTTTTAATTTCTCGTACACTATATATATAGAAAGAGAGAAAATATTGAAATCGTCAAGAAGCAGAAACTTGAAATTTCGACAACTTTCTTCGTTTTTCGGAGGCCTCTTTGAATCCCAAAAACACATTTTAAAAATTATGTCTGTCTGCATCTGGATAGGATAATTCAAAATCACATTGAACTAGATGGACAAAGATTTGGTACAAAGTCTACACGAAAGTTGTCGATCTTTATAAAATGTTGAATGAAATCCATTCAGAAAAGACCTATCTGTCCGAGTGTATTGAATAAATACCATAGTTTAAAAATGTAACTAAACCAGATAAATAAAATTTCATTTGCATGTTTGTTAACAAAAATGTAGCTCGGTATTAAATTTTAATCAAAATACAAAATAACGGGCTCGGTATTAAATTTTAATCAAAATACAAAATTTGTAGTAAATCAAAATACAAAATAATGTAGCTCGGTATTAAAATTTAATCAAAGTACAAGATAATGGATTTGACCATGTGTCTTCATTTTTACATGTATGTGTGCAAAACCCACGTTGCTCAAGGATAAGAAAAGAATCTTCGAAGGCTGCTAATGTGTACTGTTCTATCAACTTAATACCAGGACAGAAAAATGGTATTCTATAGGTGTCGAATAATAATTTTAGGAGGTGTTATATTGATAAATTAAATTAAAAAAGTGGGAAAATGAATTTTTAAAAAGCTTTTGATCCATTACCAATCATTCCTAAGCACATGAGGTATTACTAACGAGTATACTTTTAATGGATTAGAATGATGCACAGCCCAGACTATCTGAAAGTGAATTCAGGCAAAATAATAGAAACAAAATGTTAATTTCAAATTAAATTCCCTTCCTTTTCTGAAAGTAGACCATTATTAAACCATCTGAAATCATAGAGCATAACTTTTAGATTAAGAAAATCTCATTATTTATCTGTTCAAAAATTAGGAAAATCATATCACTGATTCTCCGCCTCCCCCCCCCCGAAGGCACACGGATAAAGAAAACTGAATGACCTCACCACCGCAACAGCAACACTGGCGGCAACTGTGGTTGAATCCTAAGGGATTTCACCGGTCACGGTACAACCCTTCCCCTGGGAAAAATGTCCCGTCATCGATGGGGGGAATCAGATCCCGCACCTTTTGTTTACCCTCCAGGGTAGCGAGATCCAACCACCATACCGGAAGCATCTCATGCTCTTTTGAAGGTGCCCCCCGGGGGTTATAAAAATTAGGAAAAATACAAAAGAGCATTTACGCTTACATACACACGCTTTTTAAATCTTTATTTTTCGAAAAAAATGTGAAATTAAAAAAAAAACTGTCTTTATCAATATGAAATATTTGCCAAAAATTTAACTTTTTATTTAATGTACTTATGTCTATTTTTCAAACGTTTCCACTACTTGAAAAAAAAATATCAAAAATATTTTTCCATAATTATAACTTTGTAAGATTTACTGATGAAATAATTAAGATATGCAGGGTGCGGCAGAAAACCCCGAACAAGCAATGTTTAATATAACTTTATTAAAAATAAATGAATCAACAAATATAACAAATAATAATAAGAGTAGACATTTAATGATAAATCAAGATAAATCAATTTAATTGGTTTCAAAGTGATCGTTTTTCGCAGTGAAAAAGAGGCGCAAACGCTTAATGAAATTTTCAGCTATGGGCCGCAAGTCTTCATTTATTCTATTCCATTCCCGCTGAAGCTATTGCTTTAGAGAATCCAAACTTTTGTATGATTTAGAACAAGCCCTATACTCCAAAAAGGACCATACACTTTGTGCCCAATCTCCAGATGGTATCACGGTCTTGTTCAATCATTCACTTTACATTGCAGAAGTGCGTTTTGACTCACAGAAGTACAACAGCTTCTAGAATGTCTCGTTGGTACACTTTTTTCTTTTATTTTAACGCCCTCATCTACAAAAACCAAAGGTGTTTTGCAGCTTCCGCAAATTCCGTTCCAGACCATGACTGACTTTGGATGTTGATGATATTCAACAATTGCTGAAGTGCCTGTAACTTCTTCGGAAGTTATTAGCTCGTTGAACGCTATAGAGCTGCTCATTAGGGAAAAGGAATCTCTCCCAGCTCTGGCTTGCGGCCCGTATTTTTCGGCATCTTTGGAGCCGCACATGTTTGCTTTCTTCAGTGAGAAGATGAATTTTTGGAACTTGTAAGACTTTAACCCAAGCTCTGTTTTTGCCATTCGTCGCATAGATCAGGCCCTTATTCCCAGTTCACGGGCGATCTTTCTCATGGAAACCCTTTGATTTCATTGAACTCACTTTTTGATGGCATTGCGGCTATTGGAAGGGTTCATTGTAAGATTTTGTTCATTTTCTGGAAGCCAACCATCACTGCCAATCTCTTTGAAACGGTAGATTGCATCAGACAGCATTTGCCGAGACACATTAAGCAAACGAACGATTTCATACCGTGGGTTTCCTTGCTTAAACAACTCTAAGATAGAAGATCTTTTGCTTCAGAGTGTAAAAAAGTCAAAAAACAATACGTAAGCTAAAAGATACATTATAAAATATCTTATCATTAAAGCGGTAGTCAAAAAGAAATGAACACAAATTAAAAAGAAATTAGTTAACTTCTATTCCATGACGCCATAACTTTGTCCTAGTGTTTTTGCCGCACCCTCTATTAAAATTCGACCACTCGTTGTACGGTATTTTTAATAATTGAATTTTGATTCTTTTAAACATTTATCCTCAGATTAATTGGCTTTATTTTAATGTAAAAATCCGATGTTACAGTTCTCTCAAACTTTTATAGTTGAAATCCAGAAACAAACTTAGTGACCTGTTTGGGACGACCAATTCAACAACATAAAACAATAAAAATATTATGTAATTTTCTATGACTGGACAATTAAAGTGCATTTCGACTGGACAATAATAAATGACATGTTATAGATTTCCTAGCTAGGTTTCTTCACATAAAATGTCATTCAAATAAAAGCATTTATTCTGCCCATATGAAATTTTATGAAATATTGAGGGTCATGAATCTTAAATAAACTCTCAAAGGATCAGTATAAGTATTTAGAAATTAAATAATTTTGAATGCAAGGTCATTTATTCAATGAATATACTTTTTCTAAAATACCACGACATGTTTTGTAATTAAGTTTTTGTAATTGAAAACTATTTAATATTTTGCTTAAAATGATTAAAAAAATGTTAATGTTATTAATAATTTATTATATTGCTTTTCGGTGGAGTTAGTTTACCTACAAGCAAGTCTGTCTTTCAGATACTGCTTGAATATATGGGCTCAATCATCCAAAATGGTCTAGTTGATCTCGAATTTAGCAAATTTGGCGGGGAAAAAATGAATTACCCAGAATATTCGAAACAGTAGAATATTTCAATTAGGAGCGAAGATACTGAAATCCTTCTAGAAACTTCTAAGTTTTCTTATAGAAGCTATAAAAAGTCGCGAGAGAAATATGAGATCAGCCGGTCGTAGTAGAGTGAAGAGAGAGTAATAGTTAATCTCTTTCCAAGCGCATTACTTATGAAATATTTTTTTTATTATTTCGTACTAGCTGGTACCATGCGCGTTGCTGCAGCAGAAGGAATAATTATGGAAATATCGTTTGAAATTTGAAATAACTATCTTGTATAGTTACGAGTGATAGGAGGAATGATATTCATTTTCTTCTCGACAATGAATACATTCACTGAAATTGAATGATATATAAAGGAGATGTTCAAATAATATTTATTTTATCTTTTTTACTTTATTATTCAAGTATATCGTAGGTTAGGCAATATTGTTTTGTTTTTCTGTCTTCAGCAAAAAAGATCAAATCTCTGGGCTGTCCGACTCGTGAGCATCCAAAATACAATACAATTGGCCATGTGAAAAACATGGTTTTTCTAGGTTCAAAGCAATAAGTTGGTAAAGTTTTATCGCAGTCTAATGAATGGTACGACAATGCATGAAATACCAACAAAAATTCCTTTTTATCTATTAAATTAACGATTTGGTGTTTGTGTGTTGCTGTTACCTGCAAATACTGTTCTGTGTAAGCTGCTAATGTATTTTTCATTGCATATTCCTATTTTCGTGTAGAATCAAATATAGTTATTTTATATTGAATCTACTGGACTCAATATAAAAATAACAACAGACATCGAGACACTTTTCACACCGATTTTGACTTACCACAGACAGATTTTGGAACTTCCCATAACAGTATTATAAAGATGAACTACGTGATGAAAAGGAAATAAAACCATTTATGTTGTTGTTGTTGTTGTTTATAATGGCACTTGCCATGGACAAGCTCGCTGACGAAGTCAGTGATTTTAAGCCAAGGCAGCGTCTCTTGAAAACCATTTATAAAAAGTATAAAAACACTCACCTCAACAATACATTGTATTCATAAAAAAAAAGACTTTTATCGTTGACTCTGGGCATTTTTCCTGTATAATGTTAAAGAGAGAACGTGCTTTGAATGTTTTGGGAAAATCTGAATCGAAATATCATATTTTGCTGCAGAATAGAACCTGCTGCTTTTATAAATCTTAACTACTTGCTTTTGAATAATAAATTTTGCAGTACAGTTTTGAATGATCTGCGAACGAATTGTTCTTTTAACAATAAACAGCATAAATATTGAGAGACATAGACTTTGAGAGTATTTTATTTCCTGCTGAATATTGATACGTTATTAATAAAGAAAAACTGCCTAGCACAAATTAGAACTTTTTTTAGAAATACCGTAAATTTAAATATTGGCAGAATTCTAGGTCCCACATATGGATTGATTTCACTAATTACTTTACCCATTATACAATAATAGTTAATCAGTTAGAATGCTTAATACTGATTGTGCAAGTATAATTTAAAATATCATTTCTTTGGTTGGAATGCAATATAGTGTATGAAAATGGGTTGATTTGAATGAATTCATGTTACTGTACCGAGCTTCGGGGTTCGGGTAAATTCAGAGTCTATAAAACAGTCTCTTGAATATCAGAAGACTTATTCGCAAAAATTTCTAGAAATTTCACTGACGCGAGTCACAATTATGTCGCTCCGATTCAGCGAATATACAGCAACAGCTTCCAAGCGCAGAGGTATCAAGTTCCTCAGGCAGATAACAGCTTCTATGCTCTGACTCGCATTGAAACTCACACTATGCTGGGCGGCTGTATTTATACCCGACTTGGTGTGAAGATCTCGGAGTTTCGCCAAGTTTCTAGAAGCTTCTAGGCTATCTCGCTAATGGTCCTAGAGCTTCGGTGATGGAACCTTCCAGAAATATCCATTTCTCGCCAAGTGGTTGCCAAGTCACCTAGAATCTCGACAAGAAGTCGCCAGATCTCTGTAAATGCCACCTTTAATGTAAAGTACGCTTAAGTTGCGCGATTCTTCGCCGAAATCCGAGTACTTCAGATCTGTCAGAGATATTTCAATAGAAGCAATATTTACAGATTTGTAACAATACATTAGGTTAATCAAAATGATTACTATGTCAATCAATTAGGGAACACAGGTGACCAGATGTTACCTAACCAATTAGGTTTAGGAACAGCTGGTTGCTAGTTTATGTTTAAAACTATTAGAATCGAAGAATTTTTATTTAAAGTGAATGGGTCATTCCTATATTTTATAAATAAAATTCGCAATAATAAAAATGCTTAGAGAGTATTAACAATTTCATTCATTGTCGATAATGCCAGTTATCTTCAGATTTTAATTGAGAAATTCTACTGTATTTCACCGAGGATGAAGAACAAATCACCAGTGAAAATCAATTGCATTGTTCAAATAATGTAATCACAAGGAATAGTTTGGTTTTACTGATTCATTTAAAAATCAGCACTTTTTCCAAGTTTTAACAGTTTTTCTATATATAACGCACAAGCGCAGAGGATTTATATATCTTCCGGTCCCAATGTATGCGTAATTGTTGGCGATATTGAAGCCACGACAGCAATATGAATTATGATTCAGTGCTAATAGTTATCACCGATCACGATAGAAGCGATCAAATAGAAGATATATAGTATCATCAGAGCGATGTGACTCCGCATCATGTTTTTACTCTGCCCACCAGAGAAGCGAGAACGAACCACCATATCGGAAACTTATCATATTGATATCTGTTGAGGCTTCTTGATAGAGGAAAAATAAATCATAAAGAAATGGTATTTTATTATCTGAAATATTATAAAAAAGGCATAGTATATACTTTATAGAATAACGATGCATATAAAATTTAACCCATTAGCATAAATGATGAGTCTGACTTACGTGAAAGTATTAAGTAATTCAAAATTCAAAAATTACTTAAAAGCACTTCAATATCTCGAATGCCCTTATATTATTACAAGAATTAAAATAATGTCCCAAAGAGGATGCATCCTCTAATAAGAAGCTAAAGTGAATTCATAAGTCCTGAGGTTAATTGATTTTTTTTTCTGTTGATTATGCGTACTCTGAGTTCGGTTCTTTTCTAAGGGAACTGCCGATTATCCTTATAAAAGGTATCTAGATTATGAGGGGGAATGCTACAACAACATAGAGTATGCTGAGAAATCTATCAATTCTAAATAATAATTACTCCATATATCGGCGAATCACATGAGAACAATAATTTACTTAAAAGGGCGAAAAAGGAAAAGAAATTCAACCTACAGTTCCACTCAGCAGAAGTACATACTTATTTTTGAAGCTTATATTTTTTAAAAAAAATGACATTCCAAAAAGCAAAAAAATGTGTCAAAATGGTTAAAAAAAAAAAAAAAAAAAATCTCAACTGGTCACTGAATATTCCGCAAAGTGCAACTGATCTTTAAAAACATTATCTCCATTCCGGTTACAAAGCATAAGAATGTGGCAATTTGTCGAGCAGAGGTCTTACGCAATTCTAGTTGCCACATGTGGCCAGTTTGAATATTTATTGGAATACACAAATTCTTGCATTTACAGTGGGTAAAAAAAGTATTGTCAATTACCTTAATTTATTCCTATTGACAAATAAATAAAATGTTATGCAATTTTAGTTGTCTTAATTAAATACAAGACATCTTAGATATATAAAAATAGTAAAACTTTTATTTTAATTTGCATTTTCTACGATTTTTTCTTTTAAAATCGAAAATTTGCATGTCAAAAAAATATTGGCAAAGTTTTAACTGCTATGCAAATTTTGTTACATTGAAGTCACGTGTTTCGACTTATAAGAAACTATACCGTTATAAAGTCTGCAAAACTACTCCAAAAGTGTCTATGCATTATTTTGCGATTACTGCAGTAAAATGACTTCGAAATCGAAGGAGTTGGACGTTAGTGTTGAAAACATGATTATTAGGCTCAGAAATGAAGGCTTAACATATCGTGCTATAGGAGTGCAGTTGAATATAAGTTTATTTACTGTCAGAAGTGTTGTAAAAAAGTTCAAGGAAACAGGATCAACGGAAAATAGGACTAGAAGTGGAAGACCTCGAATATTTTCTACAAGAGAAAAATGTGCCATTATTAACAATGTTAAGAAAAACCCTAAAATAAGTGCACCCCAGATAGCTAGAGATGTTGCTTTCACTTCGCAAAAGACTTTCAGTGTACAGACTGTACGGAATGTTTTACACGAGGGACGTTATTATTGGAGGGCAGCTAGAAAGAAACCATTCATCTCGCAAATAAATAGGAGAAAGAGGTAAGATTTAGCAAAATCCCAAGTTGATTTATCCGAAGAGTTTTGGAACACATTTATTTTTTCCGACGAATCAAAGTTTAACATTTTCGGCAGTGATGGACGACGATATGAGTGGTGGAGGCCAAATACTGAATTGGGAGAGCAACATTTAACTGCTACTGTAAAACATGGTGGAGGCAGCGTCTTAGTTTGGGGCTGTATGGCAGCTAATGGAGTTGGCAATCTGTATTTTACTGATGGTATTATGACAGCAGGTACAAACATTGACATTTTGCGCCATAACTTAAAAATCAGTGCCCAAAATCTTAGCTTAGAAACATCATTCGTTTTTCAACAAGACAATGACCCCAAGTATACAGCGAATCTCACCCGTGAATGGCTACTCTAAGTTATTATTGCCTTTTAAATAAAGTTAGTTAAAAACCCCACCTCAATCGCCTGACATCAATCCAATTGAAAATATATGGCACCTGCTGGATCTAGAAATCAGAAAACATAAACAGTAAAGACGGCCTCAAACGTTTACTCTTGCAAGAGTGGCACAAAATTCCCAACAGTACAACAAAGATCTTCGTTTCCTCTATGAGAAATAGATTACAAGCTGTTATAGATGCAGAAGGTATGCATACAAAGTACTAAACATATACCGATTTTGTTTTCGCTCATAATTTTGCCAATACTTTTTTAATCATGTAAATTTTGGATTTTCTCGTAGATTTTGACTAAAAAAATATTTAAATGAAAATTTTGTTATATTTGTTTGTTTTTTCTCCTTCTGTAATCGCTATGTTAAAATAAAATTTGTAAACATACTTTGTTAGCAAATAGGATCCTTTATAGGCAATTGCCAATACTTTTTTTATCCACTGTACATTTTATAGACATTAACTTGTTAAACGCCATGCTGATATTGCCTTTCTTTCAGTTTGGTTCAGTTTTCAGAGGTCTCCAGCAATATTCTCGATGTTTAGATTCATCTTAGATGGCAGATGCTTACCATGTTTTAACGAAAACAATTAAAATAATTTAAAAAGGAAAATTTAGATTCATTTATTAACTGTATATAGCTTTTTTCGGTTTATACCGTATTTTATTTTGCCAGTAACCGGCGAATGTCGAGATCTGGACGAGTCTGAATGGAAAGTTTATTGTCAGCTAACAATGACTGATGTGGCGCTTAATTTGTTGAAGAATAAATGCTCCTCTATCATTTTAGTTTTTTGGAGGGATTTTGTTTTAAATAGCTATTTCATTTAATATTACAATAGATTTCAATTGTTTGGAGGAAAAAATTATTACTGTAATTTACCTAAAAGTTTATAATTTTTTGCATTAATATATATATATATATATATATATATATATATATATATATATATATATATATATATATATATATATATATATTAAAAATTTTAACTAAGAAAGGGTGGAATTTTATTTCCTGTTGTTTATAAAAATAATTCAGTTAGCGAATTTAAATTCTTCATAACCAACAATTGTATACCTTCATCATCATATCACTCAAACACTGTTTTGGACGTCCTCCTGCTGGTGTGGTTTGGAAGTTTGGAGAGAGGGTACCACCTCAAATGTCATCTACGTCATCTGACCCTGGTTCAAAATTACAAGGTCGGTTCGTTTTAAAGCGGGACATTAATATAGCTAAACAAACTCTGTTTTGGTGTCAATTTAGATACAATTTTCGTTTCCCCGCATAATCTTGCCTTATCCCATCTGTTCAACGCAGCTGAAGTCTGGTCTCCGTTGTTTTCATTCTTCATTCAGTGTTCGCTGGACATTAATTGATCAGACAGAGGATGTGATGTACAAGATGGGAGGATGTCCAGACGAAACTCTCTGATGGAATATTAATCATCTTTCGCGAAATAAAGTTCGTCTGCATCAAGTATTATCCATAACAATTTTGTGATGATACTACATAGGGCCTTGTATTCGTTTGCGTGTTGTTGACAGTTACAGATTCAGACTGAGTTGTTAAGAATAGTAGAATAGGATTGCTTTCCCATAAGTGGGATGATATTTGGTAATTATGTTAATAAAATATTAATAATTTGGAACATTTTTATTTAGAAACTCTTTAGATAATGGTAAATATGTGTTTGCAAATATCCTAAGCATTTTTCATTTATTCTTTTTTTGTTCCAAGTTTGATTTATCTTAAAATTCTTATATTTAAGAAGTGACGAAAATGTGTCACTGGCACTTAAATTAAGCAACAAATGTATTTTAATGTTGTGATTCGTATATATTATATTTATTTTTGTAAATGTATGGCCTGACTTGCGATGTTCCTTATGACACACGAGTTAAGTTTGGTGAATAATAAAATTTCTTTTGTTACTGTCAACCCTCTCTTGTTGTTTAAATTTAGTGCCCTTTTCAAGCATCTAGTTTTAAATGATTCGTGGGAAGAAGAGAGAGCATTTAAACAAGCCAAAATTAAAATGGTAAAATAAAATTTGTAATATTAAAACTTGCGAACATGATTATTGTTACGGAATTTCTGGGGGGTTCGTTTGGATAGTGGAAGTTATACGGTGTGGAGAACGTTCAATCAGCAGGCGGCAGTATAAAATAAAACAACGACGTTTATTTACACGAAGACACACAGGACAGCACAAGGACGACAACTACACACAGCACAGAAGACGATTATCTTCAGCCGAGACGTGCAGCATACAACATGACTCTCTACTGCAGACAGTAGCGTACAGCTTAGTTCAGCACTAGCTTGATTCCGTCGCTGCTCTGCTAATCTCTGGAAGGCCATTTACTGTCGGTTCCGACTACGACGACCCTGGCAGCTGCGGCTGCCCCTTTTATAGGTTTCAAAAGGCAGGGTCAGGAGCCTCTCAACCAATCAGGAACGTTCAAGGCGTATCTCCGTTCCTACTGGACGGATCGGGATACTTCTCGATGTTTCGGGTACTATCTATTTTGGCTCCAAAGTCGCCAAATCCGTCGCCAAGTTGCCAAATGTTCGCCAAGTTTGTCGCCAAGCTTTGGGATCTCCTATGGAACCAACTATGCTGGGAAGCAGCATCACAGATTCGTAACATTATGTACGTTGAAATACCGTTTTGTCTAAAATAATAGGTCGACATTCTTTTATTAAGTGGACCATAGTAGAAAGTGTTTACCTTGCCACCATAGTAGAAATGACATTTTTTAATATAAAAACATTCAGTCAATGTTTTCTACATTTCATAAAATATAACATCAATGTAAAATTTGGATTTTAGTAACACATAGCACATAACGATTTAGATTCACTTACTTTATAATTATATTAATCATTCTGTGTAGGAAATATTACAGTGGAGTGTACACAAAGGAACTGAAATCGTCAATATATAGGCATCAAATAATAGAATAAAATGTAAAGGAGAATTCTCTGGCGTTCAGAGGTGTCATTCGATTCTTCGCTTCACGAAACTATTCACTTCAACCTGTTACCTGGGCTTTTATAGTGTCTCTGACCGGACAAATAAGTTTCCAGAAGGATATCGTATCTTCGCGTCTAATAGAGATATTGCCGAATCTTGGATAGCTTCATGACCATTTTCGTCGCCATTTCATAATTTTCGTGGATAAATAATGCAAAACAACGATATTTGTTTAAAGGAATGCATTTAAGTGCCATATATAAAAAATCTGTCGTTAGTTTGAAATTCGTGAATGCGCCTCTAACTGCATTGTTTCATGAGCAATATAGAAAACTTAACGTACCGGGATAACTACTTGTAGGAATAAGCTGAAATTTTGTATTTCTCCATAAAATGGCATATTTCAATTTAAAAAAATTTATACTCTTAAATTTGTAATTTTTTCTCATATTAAAAATTATTTTTTAATATGTACTCTGAGGTTCTAGAATGTCTTATATTTTCATAAGAAAAAAGGCTTAGATCAGCGCTTTTTTAATTTTTTATGTTATGAATAAAAGTTCAAAATTTAATTTTAATATTAGGAAGTCAAATTTTTGTTAACGCATAATTTCACAACAAATAGACCTAAACTAAAGAAAATAGATTTCCGTAAATAACTTTTGATGTACTTTTAAAATTTATATGAAAAATGGGTGTTGCCATTGAAAATTTTGAAAGGTGCTCTTATTTCATTAAACCCTTTCAAATAACATCTTTTTATGTGATGATGAAACTGTGTGGCTCCTTTTTTTCTTGATTTTGCATATAAGTCTCTATTATTCATTCTTGTGAGGTCAGAACGATCATCAATATTTTTCTGCACTTAATGCCAACATGAAATATTGCTGTAAGATTAATATTCTCCGACCAGACTTGCTGCATTTTGAAGTTTTAAGGTAACATGTTCGATTCTATTGACTGCTTGTAGTAGAATTAATGCTAGCAAGAGTTGGAACGGTAGAACAATACGCATTGGAAGTGGAATAAGTTAAAAATTATGACAGTTTGCAGCACAACATAGTTGTTTTGTAATGCATAAGAATTAGACTTATCTATACCGGGTTTGTTTGTTTGTTTGTTTTTTCAGTTCTTACCACATACCATGAGAAGAGAGAATGTTATATTATTTTTCAATATTTATTCAACCTACGTTTATATGCATTTTGAACCAAATTCTTCGGTATTTCATTCTTTGAAACTCTGTTTTTATATCCATTTAATAACACTAAGTTGAAGGCAAAAAGATATCGCATTTTGATAAGCTCATAAGAGGAAACATTTATTTAAATTGTAACCGAGCGATAAAATATATTTTTCAGAATCCTCCAGGAATCCACTTCTTTCTCACGATGTTTCCATATGAAAAACAATATACTTCTTTCAGGATATTTTCGTACTCTGGACTTCAACAAATGGAAATATTATGTTCCCAAAGAAAACGGGTACACACTTCATATTATTAAAAGTTGTATAATCCCACCTATCAAAGCTTTACTTTCTTTATAATCTGAAAAAATTTATGATATCTGCATTCTCAAAAATTTTTAACTGCAAGTACGCGCCTTTCATGGATATTATTCTGTATCTTGCGCTTGTCCTTTTTATAATTTATATATATATTCAGTTTCTGCTCTATACTGAAATTTTGATCAAGATAAATCCTACTGCTTGATTATGTAAAGAAATCAGTTAAATATACTTATGAATACAATACATGACTTAAATAGTTTCAATGACATTGCGAACGAATAAATAAATAAAGTTTACACCAGAACAGACCTCCATAACAAATACCACATGCCTAGAACCTTTACAGGTACCGCATAATATAATTGACGATAGAACTTTTAATCAGTCAACATCACTCACATTTCAATGGCAGGGAAGATTAGACTCACATTATATTTATAGCTGCTTCTCATCACCTTACTTGAGGCTTGCCATAGTAAACTTACCTAAGGGCATAAGTAAACAGCTGGCCACTAATCTTGCGTTAATGTACTCGCTCGTGAATCTTGCGCAATACTTCATTGCATGCATCAAATGCATCCAAATATTTGTAATACCAACTATTTGGAATTGGATATTTATAATTTTATCTCGATCTCTTCTAATATTAAAAGACATTATATATGTTGACACTCTACAGACTAGGTTATTTGTCTCAGTGGTACCAAATATGGTACAAATATACTTTGGAGAGTGGGAATGCTCCTATTGAAGAAATTTTTTGACACTTTAATTAATTGAAAATTAAATCAGTTTATAACATTTTTATACTATAGTTTTCGAAAAATGTATTGCAAAAAAGTGAACGATTTTGAAATATTTTAAGACTAAAAAATTCGCATTTTTTCTATAGCCATTTTATTTGTCGAGCAACTTTTGTTTCAGCACTGTTGCCGATTCCTTAACATTTTGTTTTAATTATTTTCAGCAATATGTTTTTTCATCGTGCAGAAATCTGAGATGTTTTAAGTGTTTTATTAAATTTTAATGGCATGATTTACTTCTATTATTAAAAACTGAAGAGGAAAGATTCGGTTTATTATTTTCCCAGATTGCATAAGAAACGAACAAAAAATATTGAAGTTACAGAACCAAGCAAGGCAATATTTGCCGCCAACATATACGTTTTAGTCGACATTATAGCGTCATGAGGTGTCACTTTATTAGGAAGGTTCCTTTACTCAATAAATGAAACAAGAATAAAGCTATTATTTGTTGCATTAAAATGTTTTTCTGTGGGAATCATGAACCTTAAGTTATGCATAATAAATTTAATTGAAGCTAAACAGAAACAATATTTCCTGATTAATCAACTGGTACACGAAGCTCTTTTGTAGTGTATACACTGAAGTGTGCTGGTGTCTTACTCAATTACTGATACTCGAAAACTAAGGCAGAGTTAATGTGAATTTCATACACTAAGACAGAGATAATACTGAACTTGAAATAATTTAATGAATGCATGATTCATCACATAATTTTTCAAGTCATTTGAAACTTATCAAAAATAATTAGGTTACTCATTGTTTATGAAAACTTCTGCTGTAGTAATTTCGACACAAAAGTATTCGTTAGTATGAGAAAATTTTGCACTCTTAATAGAAATGACATGAAAATACCTTAAATTTCTCCGTTAAGGTGATTAAAAAAGAAAAAAAAAAGAATATTTACGATATTATGAGGCGATAAAAATTGCTACGTGCTTTTGTTTAATTCAAAGGTGTTAACTCCTTTTACGAGGCGAGAAAAAAATATCCTTAGAAAGAAGATTGACGAAGTCAAAAAGTAGTAACTGCCAACCATTTTTTATTTGAAGAAGTCAATCGCTATGCGGTCGTTTCAGGCTTCCCTCGTTCACCAAATACGAATGTGTTAGGAACAAATGGCAGCTGAATAAAAATATATTCGATTTCAACCTTTATTGAAATTGCATCATTTTACTCACTGTATCTCACATAAAAAATGATACTTTTAAACATTTTTGAACAACAGATACACTTTTCTATAATATTAATTATATTTTTATATACATTTGATAGTTCTTAATTATTTAAAATCGAATACAATACATTAATTCAAATATTACTTTCCAACAAACAATTCCCCACAACTTTAAAAAGGCAAGTTGGCCTCCAAATAATAAAATTTGATTCAATGTTGCTTGTAAAATTGCATTGAATTATTTTATTATTTATAATAATTTCACTTGGTTAGGTTATTTAATTCACTTACTGTTATTTAATTTTGTCATGGTTTGTTTTTGCAAGTCTATGTAACTTTTGGTCTATTCTCAGGCAGCAAGAATTTAGTCATACATAAAAAAATATTTAATCTTCTTTTTTTTTTGTTAAGTATCCAATATTGTCTAATTTATTTAATCTAATTTGATATTTATTTTAAAATAATCTGTATTCCTTGCAATATTCAAATTAAAATTATGTACGTTGAAATATATATATATATATATATATATATATTTGGATTTAGGATTTATGCAATTAACTTACTTGAAATTATCATTTTTCATATCTTTTTATTTAGCTTTTACAAAAATAAAATAAATTACAAAAGTATTGAACACATTTTATATGATTTTTATCAAGCATGTACACAAACATGATTACAGAAATCTGTTTATGTTTACGACTATAGAATTCTTGCTATAGTATTTATTTTTAAAAAAAATACTTGCAAAATAGTAATCGAAAAATGCTATTTAGCCCGAATTTTCATTGTCCCTACCTTTAAAATTTCAAATCTGTTAACTGAAATATTTGAAAATGCTTCTTTGAAATAATCATCTTTTCTCTTTGCTTTCTAACAACCAAATATTGTTCAATAACCCTTTTCTTATATTCGGAAAGCTCGGTATAACTAGAAACAATATAATCTTAGTATAAAATATAATATGATTATTTATTTTCTGACACATCGCAATATTTAGTCACATGTTTAGTCACATTTAGTCACAGGAGGGCATGTGTTTTCATGTTTGTCATGTGATCTTAAGATCAAACGAGCATACTTGATTTCAAAAATGACTGCAAATACCGTTTTAAAATTATTTCAGTTTTATTTGATCATATTAGATAAATCTGAATAACTCAGGGTTGGTAATCGATTGATATTGTAAAACCGATATTACAATGACGAATATTATATAGCATGAAAATAATTACAGATTAAAAGATTGCAATCAGCATTTGACTTTCTATTATTTAATATTCTCCCTTGATCTTCTCAATCTACAGTTGATGATAGAAGACAGTAAAAGAGTAAAAAATGTTTGCTTACTTTCTTTTTATGAGTACAACTAGAAATTAATTAGAATGCAATTATTAGGAATTGCAATGGCCAAGAATAGAAATACGAATGCTGATTGTATGACAAAATTACAAAATTTCGAATATTAGAATGAAATGACAAAGATGAAGAGATGGGGTTTTATATTATTGAGAATAATATAATAAAACTTTGCAATTTTATTGGCATACGTCCTATACATGCATAATTTAACACTTTGTAAAAAAAATTAGATTCTTTAAATGAAGCAATGCAAATTAAAACAGTAAATTAAAATGAATATTATGAAAATAATTTAATACAAAAGCGGGAATATAAATTCTTGATGTAGGAAATAAAGGATACAAATCGATTAAATTCCGAGTCAAAAATTAATTATTTAAACTTGCATTCTTAAACTCGTCCTGTGCTTTTATAATACAAAAACATCAATTTTAAAAGTAAATCTTACACACGCATGCCCAATCACTCACGTAAGCACATGCACACATTCACACACACACACATAAATGAACACGCACGCACCCACACACACACAGAGGGAGAAAGAGATTAAGAGAGACACTTATTTATCATTAGCAGATATATTTTCAAATTATATTTAACAAAGTGAATGACATCTAAACTAAACAGAAAATAAATCTAATTCATATTTATCAAATAGGGCTTTGCCATTGACAAATATCTTTATTTCTGTATTGAAGAATTTTGATTGGATGTCGTATATGTTAAAGAGAGTTAGTATCCAATTTCTACTAGAAATATTGTTCTGGTTTTTATATAAGTACCTTGAGGCATCTGTGGTCTTTGTAAATAGGAGGACTGGTTTTTAAACCTAAATGTAGGATAAGTTAGTTTCCTTTTCTCGTTTAAATTACTTTGAAAGTATTGCATAGAGGAACGCACCGCAGATAGTGTGCAATGTTTTTAATTATTTATAACTAAAATTCAGCAACAAAGTTTTAATAGTATTGCCCATTAAATTCTCATATCGTTTTTAGTGTTTGCTGTAGTACTAATCAGAGAATTGCTGTTTTCAATTGCTATGCCAAAATAATGCTCGTTTTTCATAACCCCCCCCCAACAGACCTCCGATATAATTTCGAACAATAAAATCAAGCTAGTTCTTCAGTTACTTTAAACACATGACGTTAAAGAACGAGTCTTAAAGGTGGAGCGCTTTGCAACTACTTTTGTAGGTCCCTTTCCTTCACTCTCTTCGAAAGTCCTTGATCTCAAGAAAAACTCATAAAAAAAGAGTTCCTGCGACATAAAAAAGTCATGAAACCTTTTAAGTCTTCCTGGAATCTTCGATACATTCTGGCTCATTTGCTGCACATCACGGAGGTAAGGATCATTGAGAGAGAAATATCATCTTTTACGGGTTCGTCAGCAAACCGATAACAGCAAACTGCAAACCGAAAAATTAAAAATTCACTATTATTCATACTGCAAAAAGAACATATGGTCTTTCGTCTTGCCGACCCCTTTTTTTACGTGTGAAAGTCATTCAAAACTTCTTGATTAAAATTTACATCTAGGAAAAGTGCATGAAAATTATGTTCCAAATATATATTTTTAATTATGGAATAAAGCTGAGGTGTCTTTTTTTATGCAGGTGATTATAAAGTCATATGATGTTCAGAGTATTATGATATTATAGCATTGTGTAATAGCAGATAAATACTTTATAAAAAACTTAAAATAGATCAGTAAATGTTCATGTGACCAGATCACATACTTTGTGTTTATTCAACTTTTGAATACATACTGCATGTTACAGGAGTTACAAAAACATAAAAATTCATTATGGTTTAAAATATTATGCAGCTAAATATTCCTCGTAATATACGTATTTAAATTAATAATTCGGCTTTGATATCGTGCAAACCGAGCTTTTTTTAATCAAATGTTTTTAATTAGATATTTTAATCAATTGTTAATTTAAAAAATCATTCAGTTACTATTTGTTATTTGAAGAAAATAATATTTGTGAGTAACAGTAAAAAGGAAAAAAAAATACCAATGCATTTTTCATAGCAATATTGATCTTTGAGATAATACTAAACGCCTCTAGCGATCAGCTGGTTCGCCGAGAATATTCCTTATATTTAATTTCAGATAAATTTTCTAAACATAGCTTCATGTCAATGATTCCGTCTAATCGTTAGAAAACTGTGTTATTTTAATAGTTTTACATATGTTCTGCCAATTAAATACACAAACTTTTCTGATAGAAACCAATGGCATAACATCATAGAAGTTTTGAAAGCTTGAATGTCTACTTCATCTATCTTCTATTTTTCTCGGTTTTTCATCTTCTCTTTTTTTATTCGTCTTTAAAGCTACACAGGTATTAAACAAAATCCTTCTTCTTCAGCTTTCAACAATGGAAGAAAATTGCACGATTGATTTTTGGTCAAATAATGAAAAGGATTTTACCTTCAGGACCAGCATTTAATCCATTGTTGGAAATAAAATAAACAAATAAAATAATAAAAAACAAAAGCAAAAAAAATGGCAAAAGCCCGAAAAAATTGTCCCGACTATTGAATCGATATCATTATAAAGATATTATTTTTTAAATTTTTAAAGTGATGCAATATTTATTCTTGCGAATTAATTTTTCTGATGTTATAACGGAAAAACGGAAAATATAAATAAATAAATAAACGCCTAAATCTGCCGTCTTGCTTTATTTTCCTATTTTCTTCGGAAGTACGAACTAATAAATCCCCTCCAGTCTATCAACAAACAAAAGCTTGCAGTTTCTTCCTACAGCTCGTCATTTATTTTCTTACATTCTTCAGTAAATTGAGGATTGTGGGGGGGGGGGGGTTATGTTTCATTTTTTTCTTGTTCGTATACGAAGTATAGAGAAAAATTGTAAAATACTCAAAAAATTCGTTCTCTAGATTTGAATCTTCACATTTTAGACTTGCCAGAATTCTAAAAGTAACTTTTTGAAATTAAATACGTCTCTTTATCCGGCTATTTTTTCGACTGCCTGTCTGTCTCGATAATACTTTTAAAACGCTTTGAGCTAGATAAAAGAAATTTGGTATGTAGTCTCTACACCAAATTTGTGAATGTCTACCAAATTGAGAGAGGAGGATTTCCATCTGTCCCAATATAATTTAACACAACAGATGCAGAATGAAGAGAGCTGGATAAATAAAATTTGGTAAATAGATTTATTAGTTAAAGAGTAGATGTCTGTTAAAATTGGAACCAAAAGCCTCGAGGGTCAGATTTTCTGTCTGTCTGTGCTTTTATGAACATGTAAATTCCATTACACAAAAATGCAATTTCTTAAATACATCAAACTTGGAATGTGATTTTGTGACTACAGATGCAAGTATGTGTCAAATTTTGGAATCAATCATTTGGAGAAAATAAGTCTTAAACTCAAATTCAGTTTTTGGAAATTGCTCAATGCATGCCAGTGATTAATCGCCATATATCAATATTTTGTAAATTTTGTGGTTCTTTGTCTTACTTTAAGTTTCAATTCGATGCGTGTTGAGAGAACACTTTTACTAGAAGATATGCAAGAAAATTTTCAAGGAGATCATTCCCATCGGGGGGTTGTGTAAACGAGGCATTATACCTCATCGCTGGCATGAATATTTTATTGAATGTATCCTGATAGTGAGAAAAATATTTCCTACTTGAGCAGCAATTCATTTAATTTACGTTATTAAAGGAAATCTGGTTAAATACGTGTAAATAAAAAAGACACGAATGGTTAAAAATCTGTAAAGAAAAAAAAATGTGCTGAATAATTTCCTCGAATTTTATTCAAAAACACCATGAAATATATATATATATATATATATACAACCAAAAAAATTATAAAAAATATAAAAAAAGAATCCGGCCTGAAGACTTTTTCAAGGGTCACCCTCAGGCAGGGATTCAAAGAAAGGGATTTTTTCTCTGAGGAAAAACAGACATTTTCTAATGATGATTCCTCGTGATCCGAAAATCCCCTGAAATTATGCTCCAGAGATATACCATTTTAACAGAAAGGAAATATAAAACAACAAATAAGAAGAAATTAACCACAACAAAGTAAAAATACAATAACAAAAATAACAATAAAAACAAACAATAGCACTAAAATTAAAAATTAAAAACGAAAAGGCCAGTACATACCATTAACAGTCAAGAAAACTTTAAACTATTGATTGTGATTCCCTGTTTTTAAAAAACTAGCGGTAAATTATGCAAACAGATGTAGGCTCCCAGCGCCATCTATTGAGTGATCCAATATGCAAGGAAAGTTCTATTTTTATTTAAGCCAAAGGATTAATCCCAAACCATACCTTGTTTAATTAAAAAATTGACATTACAGTAATTTCTAGGAAATTCATTTTTAATTAAATTTTTAAGGAGGTTGTTTGATGCTTCAATATAAGAATTTTTATTATTGCAAACCCTTTTAATCCTGTTAACTTGTGAGAAAATTAGATTTTTGAAAATTTTAGAGTTTAGATTGGAATGGTAGTTACATAGTTTTGTTATTTTAAAGTTGAAATCATCCCTTTTATCGTATATACCAACTATTGTTTTATCATTAGCAATTTCGATTTTTCAAATCCAGAAAGGTAGCCTCAAGTTGATTTTTATTTGTATCTTTTAGAATTAAATCTTTTGGATAGCAATTAGTAATAATATTAGTATTGTCGAAGTTAATCAAAAGTAGGTCATCAATATATCTCCACCCGTTTATTAAATTATATTTAATTATTTTTTTCTCATAGTAATGCAGGAAAATATTAGCTAAAGCACTTGAGAAAGCTGTTCCCATTGGAATGCCCTTGACTTGTTTATAAAAATTAATACCATTAAACACGTAATTTTCAGTAATATTAAAATTACATAACTGAAGCCAGTTATTTTTAGGAATGATATTTTCATTTAAATATTCGTCATATATAAAAGCGCAGACCTTTATTAATTTTTCATGAGGTAGATTAGTGTATAAATTTTCGAAATCAAAAGTATTAATTTTATTAATGTTGTTATCTTTAAGAAAATCCAATACTTCTTTGTTACTAGAAATTATAAAGTTATCTTCATCTTCGATTTTGTCCAGGATAATTTTTAAGTATTTAAAGAAATGTTTACCCGTATAGTAATTATAACTGCCAGTGCTACAGGTTACGAATCTGAATTTTTTTTTTTTTTTAAAGATAACCTCTACAAAAGCATTCTAACCTCTACTAAAATGTTGATGATAAAGCAAGAAAACTGACATCTGTGATTCTCTTTTTATTCCTCGTGTTGTATTTTAAAAATTTCTAATTAATAGGCGATGCTTTCACGTAATATTTAATAGTGCTAGGAACACAATATTCATTAAGTAATTGAATCATCCAATAAAAATTATTTTATATAATATTAGATTATTGTCATTTTTTATTACATCATTCCATGAATGATATACATTAATTGTAAGTAGAGAATTGAAGAATATATAATCTCATAAATAGTTGAAAGTAATCATAGATTCTATAAATCAGAGTTGAAAACAATTAGTTTTTCTCCGTCGATATTACTATGAGGTTATTGAGATACTAAAAGAATTTTAAAAAATGTTCATTTCATTCCATACGTCTCAAAGAATAAATTATAAGGCAACCTAATTTTATCCCCCGTCTATCGTTCACGTTTTGTGGGGCCGTTCAGAATCCCTAAGTGCCTTCATATGATCTCCGATAATTTATGTACTTTACTCTCTGTTTGTTCTGTTACATTCTTTACTTTGTATTCTGTTACCTTTTTCACTTTGTGCTCTGCTGGATATTTGATATTTTGCATTAGAGGGCGGGATTTGAATTTTTCTTCGGTTTATAACACCATTTCTCTTATCTCTTAAAAAGTATTAAAAACAGATATCACTGTATATTCCGAAAACATCCAATTTCCTAGCAAATCGGCGAACATCTAAGATTCGAATACGTTTATTTACTTCTTTCTAAAAAACCTACATCTCATTTGTACAAAATAAGATGCTAATTATGTTTCTTACACAAAAAGATGACAGCACTATTACTACTTACATGTATCCACCCTTCACTCACATCATCTGTCAGTGGTTGTTCTCATTTCAGCATTCCATCCTCCACCCCCCGGAAGTCAGCCCTGGTAAATCTCCCGCGGCTTGTCTGTGAATAAATTCTTTTAGTCCCTTCTTGCAGCTCGTTATTTACTTCCTCCCAGTCCCGGATGCCCGGCGGGCCAGACGAAGATATTTCATTTTTGTACGTGGTGACAGGACGTGATATTTCACCGACGATACAAATAATTGCGTAAGCATAGGACAGTATGAGTTCTCTATTCGGGTAATCGGAAGTTGGCTGAAGTTAAGATGTTTAAGCAACTTTTAAGAAGTACAAAATAAATTTGATAAGGGCTCTTTGGTGAATCACATTTTATTCATGAATGGCAATTTAAATTATGATTGGAATTTTAAAATGAATATTATGCATTATAATATTCATGTCTGAAATTAAGAATCAGAGTAAAATTCAATAGTTAAAATAAGCCAGAAAATATTGCTATTTATGCTGTAAACTTAAAAAAATAAAAACATATGCAATTTTTTTTTTTTTTTTTGCTTTAAAGTCTTTTGTTGAGTAGTCTTATTTCTTGGATATGTGTGGATATTTTTACAATTTTAAATTCAATTTAAAGAAAATGAAAATGAAGTATAATAAACATAAAGATAAAAGAATATATTACGAATCCATATAGCATTTTATGTATGAATAAAATGTTATTATGAATCTGTAATACTATTTCTTCAACTTATTAATTTCATTTATAAAAAGAGACATTTCGAGGAATATTTAAAGGGTGCCGAAATTTGGCATATCAATAACCTTCGACATCGGTGATAAACTTGGTACTACTAGGTGAAGAATTTAGTGACAAAAATGAATGTTCTGGTAAATACATAAATCATCCCATTGTATCTCTTTGGAGCTAAGGTCTAGTTATATTTCGAGATAATTCCATATGTCATCGAATCCTGTCAGAAATCTTAAGCTCGAAAGGATAAAACGAATTGATTTTGCCTTAGGGGTTTTTATAAGTAATTAACTTTCTAGTAATTAAAGTTGAGCGCTATCACTGTTTTCTATTTGTAGATTTGTTTTTTATATGCTTGAGCTGTTAATTTATTGTTTCTTATGGTACTTGCCATGGACAAGCCTGCTGTTACGAAGACAGCGATTTAAGCCGGTGGGGGAGAGTCTCTTGTTTTTTTAGTAGCGCCAACTAGGCCCAAGAGTACGACTTCGCTACTCAGGCGTCCCTCATTCGCTTGCACAACCCCTTTTTACAGGGGGGCACATTCACACATCTCACAGATAGAACAACGGAAGAACAACCATGCCCAAACCGGGACTCGAATCCAGTGCGCTCTACCCATATGCCAGGACGCCGGCGTTAATTTAAATGCTGTTCTTTGTAAACATTTTGGTTGCTGTGCCACAGACTTTATGGAAATTTCCTTGTTATAAGACCTTTTTTTTTTCAATCATCCAACTTGTTGAATTTCATTTACCGTATATCCAATGACAAAGGGATCCACTATCTACAATGGTTCAATTTGATGAGGTCTTTTATTCATTACTTTTAACATTGTTTATAGGTTGGGCGTAAATAAAGGATGTCTCAAAATTAACGGAGGATGTGAATTTGCCCCATTCCTGCAGTAAAGTAATGGCGCCCTATTAAGAAACAAACATTTCACAGCTAATAGTTTAGAGTTGGTAAAAATGGAGCGTTACACGATTGAACAACTTGTTTTCATTGTTAAACAATATTTTAAAAATAATGAAAAATTTTTGACCGCAGTTCGAAATTCTAGAATTGGCCCCCTAGATCATGTGATTTTTACCATTGGATTTCATTTTATGGGGTTATTTGAAGTGAAACACGCCCACAAGCACGCGTACAATGAATGAACAAATTCAACGCTGCATCAATGAAATTCAACCACAATTATGCAAAATGGTCATGAAAAATTTCGGCAAAAGGGTACGTATGCCAGTACGTGCCAGCAAAGCCTCTGAGATCATTTGCCCTATGGGCTATTCCATACATAACAGTATCCTGTGTTATTTTCGATTCAATAAAAGTATAATGTTACGAATCTGTGATGCGGCTTCCCAGCATAGTTGGTTCTATAGGAGGTCCCAGAGCTTGGCGACCATTTGACGACTTGGTGACGAATTTGGCGACTTTGGCGCCAAAATAGATTATACCCGAAACACCGAGAATTTTCCCGTTCCGTCCAGTAGGTGCCCATATATGCCTCGAACGCTCCTGATTGGTTGAGAGGCTTCTAGCCCCGCCTCCTGAGACCTATAAAAGGAAGCAGCCGCAGCTGCCGGGCAGTGGGCGTGAACCAGATCGGAGTCGTAGTCGGAAGCGACAGAGAAGAGTAGTCGGGATCGACGGTGAAGAACTGGTTTTCCAGGGATAAGCGGAGAAGCGACGGGGGCAAGTTACTGCTGAACTAATCTGTGCGCTACTGTCTGCAGTAGAGTCTTGTTATATGATGCACGTCTCGTCTGAAGATAATCGTCTTCTGTGCTGTATATAGTTGTCGTCTTTGTGCTGTCCTGTGTGTCTTCGTGTAAATAAACGTCGTTGTTTCATTTTCTACTGCCGCCTGCTGATTGAGCGTTCTCCACATCATATAACTCCCACTATCCAAACGAACCCGGAAAATCCGTAACAATAACAATTTAAAGAAAAAAACTGTGTTTTTATTTAATTCAAATCTTGCGTTATCAGACCGTTCTATCACGTAACACTCCATTTTTACTAACCCTAAACTATCAGCAGCCAAATGTTTTTTAATAGGGTTCCCAACAATTTACAATACGGATGGTGATAAAGTCAAACCTTGTGTAAATTTTGAGACACCTTTTATAACTAAACTAATCGGTAAGCAAACGCATTGAACTTCTTCCATTGCTGCACCATAATCTATTTTAAAAAGCCATTTTATTGTCTGGTTATGAAAATATGCTCTCAAATACTACATTTGTGTATTACTGTGTGTTTTTCTTCTAATTAGTATTTGATAACTAAAAAAATGCTGTAATGTCGTATGTATAGGTATTTTTTTTTATAATTGAAGAAATTTCGTGCATTTCTACTACTGATATTAAAGGAAGAAATGAACGAATGAAAGACGAATCTTACTGTATTACAACGTCTTGAAAATTTCAATTCACAAAAGAGCCTTAAAATTTTTTTAATAGAAAAATCTAATGAAATTACAAGGCTGCTTATACATTTTTTTTCTTTTTCTCTTACCCCTAAGGGAATTTTTAGTACAATTTTATCCAGAAGAATTTCTTTAAAGAAAAAAAAAATGAGGCGTATTCTCAAAATGTAAATGTTAATGAAGCTTGAAGAAAAAGAAGCATAAAAAAAGATTCTTTTTTCGGAATTTTTCAAAGGAAGCCAGTAAGAAAGTAATGAAGTTCCCGATGCTTTGGAGTGATTGCTGAATTTGTACATTTTAAGCATCAGAAAAAGAATGCTGTCTGGAAAGTAAATTTTTTTTGTAGGTCGAATGTCCTATTAAAAACTCTAGTGAGATGAATAAAAAAAATGTGTTAAACTTATTTGGTTTTTTAATCTTTGATCAACAAAAAGTTTAATTTAATCATCAGTGCAGACGACAAAATATGCATACTGTTGAGTGTATTTATATTTTTCGATTAAACGGAACTTGAATTCTTCATAGTAAGTTAGCTATAAAACATCATCAAACAGTTGTTTTTTTTTTCATTTTTTTGCACGTAAGTATGAATGTATGCATATATAAAACTTCTTTCTCCGCAGAGCAAGTAAGTGTTTTCATTATAAAATTAATTTAATCTAATGAAAGAATTTTTTTGTTACCATAGCAACGTAATATAATGTAATATAAATAGCACCTTAACCGGACAGTGGACGTTGAAATAAGCAAAAATGGACGGAAACATGAAATTTTATCTACATCCTTTAGTTATCAAAATATAGATTCATATTCAATTAAAATTGTGCAATAAAATAAATATTTGTAGGACCTAGAGTATAAAAGTACATTTCAATGACTTTTCTCACGATATTGTAATTAGATTTAGTTATAGTTGAAATGTTCCAGGTGTCTTAATTTTGAAGAAATTAAATAAAATAGATCATAAAGATTTCGGTTAAACTTTAAATAAAATGTGTATGCATTTTATAATTCAAGTTTTTATAAATAGTTAAAAGTCCATTTCAGTTCAGAAAAGCTTAAAATTCTTCTGAAAATTCAGTATGTATGCATAAAATTATTTCTAAAAAATTAGCATTTAATTGGAATTACAAAATCCTACATAATTTATTCGAAATAAATTTATATTGGATAAAAAGAGAAAAAAGTTTTAATTAATTCGGCTGAAATATTTGGAAATATTTTTAAATTATACAACTTTTAATTTAAAAAAATAATTTATTTCATTTTAAAAAGATTTTTTAAGAAATTTGATATATTTATATTTTAATGTATCATAACTCTAAATGAATAATTACAGAAAGTGTCTAATAAAGTCCACCATCCCCTTACGCAAAAATAATCTGAGTACTGAATAAAAACTCTACTTCTCATATTTGAAATATAAATTTAATCATGTTTCAACTATTAAGATTTCGGAAGTTTAATTAGTTATAATTATATAAAACTATATTTTTTTTATATTGCAATGAACAATTTGATAAATAAAAAATAGAATTAATGTAGATAGACATAGGGAAACAAAATTCTTTGTAAAAATATTTGTTTACGAGTTTAAGCTGCAATCAAGTTTTTAAAGCCATTTTAGATTTTTGGTTCATTTTTTCTTCTATTTTCATTGTACAGGGTGGTTATAATTAAAGTTCCACTTTGAAATGGTCATAAAAGGAAAACTACTGGACCAAATGTCATCAAAATTGGCAATATTTTAAAGGAGTTCATGGGAATATCTTTTCTGCCAATAAAAGTTCGAAATCTCACCACCAAGCGAAAAATGGCACTGTATATCCTCCTTTCATCTTTCCTCTCATCCCTATTTTGTCGAATTAAACACATTCTAAAGCATGCGCAAAAGCTCGGAGGATTTTAGAATCAGTTGGCAAACAATATATTTATATAATTAGAATGTAAACAAAATAATTAATTATTATTACTTGCTTCCGTTCATTTTCACTTAAGTTGTTTATAACTGATTCAATATTATTTTGCAATAAATCATTTTAGTGGTAAATTCTTCACACAACTTTATTTTAAACCTTTTAACTGTTTTTCCAAGAAATGGATTAACTCCTTTTACTCAGCACTATTGAAGAGTTGCCCCATTTTGATGTTTTATTTATTTATTTTTAAATTAAAAATATGTAGGTTAATTTTTCTCGAAAACTCAACTTCTAACAATCACAAACAATCTTCTAACAAACTTTACCTTACTGAGTGCAAAGGATTAAAATGACAGTTGCACAAATGATTATGAGGTTCTGTCTCGAATGTTGATACCATGGTGGTGTAGTGTTAAGGTTTCGACATAGGAAGCAGTCTTTTGTTCAGAATTCCATAAATTCTCTTACGTTTTGGCCTGATGCATGTATAATGAAATGTCTTTCCGTGGTTGATTCGGTGCGAAGAAATTGGACAGGGATGTTGCTGTTGTCATCGTAAAGGCAAAATTACGAATTTAATCTCACAATAAATCTCACATTGATATATATCTAGTTTTCTTTAAAACAAATGCATGAAATGAAACAAATCAATTCAATATTTTGACTTATATATATGTAGAGACATGTTAACTCTGGCTCGAAAAACAGGCCTCTACTAATCGGATTATATATCAAATCACAAATCTCTCTCGCCCGGTTGAGGAAATGAACCCGGTTGAGACGACTGCTTAGAGATGGTTCATATTACAAGAATCACACTCTAATTAAACATAAACGAATTTAATGAACTGGACGAACGGCTGGGCCGCTTTACATCGATGAACGCTATTACAGTACTGAATACAGTTTTAAATGGCGGGAATCAGATAGCTTCTTATTGGCTGTTGAGTGATGACGCCAGGATGACGCTACGTACACCACATATATTACATGTTGAAATGTGTTGTTATGCTTAAGTTCGGTGTATTTATATTCTATTAATAAAGTATGATAAATTCCCTCTCTAGGATCCAATATTTTTATCTTTAATATTCTCTTCCGCTATTTTTAAAAGTTACAGGGCATTATCATGACATACTATTAAATTCCATTTTGCAAAAACAGAAAAATTTGGAATAGGAATCAGATTTCTTTTTTAAGAGGAGAGAATCTCAACTCATCTCTAGACATTGTGCATTGTGCATTGTTTGTATTTCCGTAGAACAATTCCGTATTTTCTGAGATGATATCAGACAAGAAAGAATGGAAGATATATTTTCCAACAAAGAAACATCCTGTGCAAATCAAACTGAACTCTCCATGTGCATTTCTGATCCCTTACCCTCCACTACTAATCGGCAATCTGCCGACTGAATTATACATCAAATATTCCTCCATTAAAAAAAATATGATTGCTAGTTTTGTGAGAGGAGTTTTCCGGTTTCAGTCTTTGAGCTTTTATTCAGAAAATAAAAATCGATTTGCTTATGCCTATACTTGAATCCCATTTGGTTGGTTTATATTGCTAAAATTATTTCAAAAAGTTTTGATTTACAAATGCATCAACATTTCTTCTTAAAGAAATAATCCAGGAGAGTTTTAGAAATACAAAATGGAAATTAAGGCAACTTAAATTTTGCACCGTGAATCAGACAAGCTCCCGCTGGAAGTTATAAAAGAAGGATATCAATTCCGTTTTTGTTTTTATCATTTGATGATAGTTGGAAAATACGAATATCATCAAAAAAGAGGTTCCAAAATGGAATTTTAATATAAATAATTAACCACATTGAGCCAAAATTTGACATCGAATATATATTTTCCTGGTGACATTATCTCATATCACTTTTAATTTCAAAAGTCTTTACGACAAAAAATTGTCACATTTATATACACGACAATAAACAGGCCGACAGATGATCAGAACTAAAACGGATTTTATTCAATTTTTATACATTTTAAGGTGCTATTTCTAAAACCATTAGTTAAATTCCCTTTTTCTAGAAAGTTTCATTTCTGAGTTATGGTGCTACCATCATATCGGACATACAATCGGATTTCCCACAGATTAAGTTTGCCCAATATGGGATAGAAATCTATAAATTTGGTTAAAAAAAAGCCCCTTACGTAATTTCCAACATCATGCTCCTTCCGTTTATGAATGATCATATTCTGAATGAACGGACAGGTGAAAGCAAGGGATGAAAATTTTATTTACAAAAAGGATTTTTAAACAAATTAGGATGATCTGAAGAGTGGAAATTCATCACCCTTTGGATTTCATTATTTTTTTATTTATTTATTTATTTGCTTGATGCAGTACTTTGTCTTTATATATATAACGTGATTGAAAACAAAAACGAAATTGCAAACAGCAAGGTCATTTCACCATGAATAAAAAAGAATAATTCATTTAATAAACATAAATTAACTTTTAACAGACCACTTTTCACAAAAAGTTATCATTAATCTTAAATTTTGAATTTTTAAATATTTAAATTTAAAATACATATTCATGTTATTAGTTCTACATATTATTTGCATTTGATATCAAACTACATTTAAAGGCAATTATTCAATGTATACAACAGCACACATCGAATTGCTGTCTATGATTTCCTAAAGGCAGAAGCCTATCGAATCATACTACGGTATCACCTGCGGGCTGAAACTCTGAAGATTCGATGATTAACAGTAATTGCACCCTCTGCATTACGGTGAACTAATTTGGATTACTCGGAGTCCGCTGACGTCGTCATTAATTCGGTCCGCATTTTCTGGGTCAGAAGATAATTGGATGGGCGGATAATCTCAGATGGTAAGAGAAAAGTGACGAAACATCTTCTCTCATTAATAAAAAATGGTTCTTGGCTTTTTCAATGAATTTGAAACAGCAAAAGTTATACATATTGACAATCGATCCACACGTGGATTAAAATAAATTACCAAATACATGTAAAGTAAAAATTAAAGGTTATACGAAAGGGCCAATTTTGATAGAATTATACAATGAGGCTCAAATTTCACTGCAATTGAAATAAATATAAAAATATGAATGTCAATTTTTATTGAAGATTTTTGAATCTATTAAATCCTGAATTTACCAAGATTTAATTTCAGTAGATTAACCTTTATCTGGAAATTCTCTTATATTCATTATAAAATAACTTACTTAGAACATAATTCGTAATATGTAAAATTAAACTATGAGAAGGACCCTTTTCCAAACTTCAAATGTACATAAGTATTAAGGTTTCAGCTTACGACGATAATTTAACATATAAATGATTAAAAAGCTATCCATTACAAGTCAGCAAGTATAAAAAATCATTTTATTTTATTTGTAAAATTTTAGTGGCTAAAAACATTTTGCTCCAGCTCATTTGCTTTTTACATTGTATGAATAGAGATTTGAATGTATTGGAAATTAAAAATTTTATGAAAAACAAGTAATATAAAAGATTTTTTAAAGTCAATTCCTACTTTCGCAAGAATTGAACTCACATTCTTCACTTTCACATGAAAGATACGGAAATCAGTGCATTTTACTGACTGCGCTACTGCCTGTTGGTTTCAATTTTCATTACAAACTCTATTTAAAGTATTAAAAATTAATTAAATTTAATAATAATTCAATTAATTAATTTAACTGCAATTAAATTAAATTGCAGTTTTTGAAATAACATTTGAAAAACTGCATTAACATCAATTGTCCTCCACTACAAGTTTAAAAAATGTATTTGAACTTGAGTAGATAAATAAAAAGTATTTTATTAACGATTAAAAATTTGAACAAGATATATAAATATATATAGGTAGAGTGTGAACTAATAGTAGGAATTGAAAAAAAGAAACACTTGATACTTGCAAATTAAAAAAATTATTTTAAACTAATTGTTTTCTGAGTCTTCCGTATAACAGCTATAGATCAAAGATGGACTTCGAATTTTCTATACCGTATTTGCTAAAACAATTTAAAGTTGATGCCATCGGGCTTTCGTCTTTCACATTTAATTCTTTTTATAAAGCAAATGGAATCACCATTGCTTTGATAACATCTACAAATTATTTTTTCTTTATAAAAATATTAGTTTCCTTTGCCGACTAATTGGTACTTTGGGAATAAAGGTTTTTTTTTAAAAAAAAAAATTCAATAAAATATTTTGTTTCGTTTTGTATCAATGTTTTTCATAGCAATATAGTTTTAAACTCATGCCACTTTAGAAACGTTTTCCTATTCTATTCATTGTACTATGCATTTTAATAATTAACTGTGTATATATATTTATAAATCAATTATATCATGGGAATAGTCATTAAAAATGAACTCACTTTAAAACTTTATCAAATGTACTAATTGAAGTGAACAGTACTTATTCATTGGTATGGCTTGGAAATTTTAAGTATGAAATACCTACTCATCTGATTCATGGGTCGAAATTAAGAGATTAATTATCTTTTAAATAGTTATAAAAATCTTGAATTTTATCTTTCAAAATGTTGATTAATCAAACAACGAAAATTAAAAAGGCATTTCTCGAAAATAGATTATTTTTCGTCACATGTATCTACTATTTCGTATCTAGAATTGCTCGCATTTAGTTACATAAGTATTTACTAAAAACAATTGAATTGTGGGAAAAAGAATTCGCATATAAATAAAGATATTCCTTTATAAATATTCTTCTATAAATACTTTTTGAAACATTGATAAAACTTTTTAAGATTTAAATTTGATTTACAACAAAAATAGTTCCTGAAAATTTCAAATCTATTCTCAAGTTTCACAGACATTTCATACATAAGTAAATTCTTTTTAACATAGATCATCTCCATTTGCTGATCTTTATCCGAGTAAGCATTAACTTCATATGAAAAATTCTTCGGGTGGGGGGAGGGCAAATTTATTTATTGGCGATACGTGCCTCCGAGCATCTCACTCATCGATTGCTTCGTAGATCCATCTGCCGCGCTCCTGTCCATGACAAAGCATGTTACCATCTTCGACCTTATGAGAAATTCTGGTATTTCATATTCAAATAGCAATATTTCTAGAGTCGTACTACTTTTTAACGGAGAAAGATACATTTTCCATATTTTATTGATATCGCTATTTCTTTTTTTAAAAAAAAGCTTCATATTTTTTTTTTTTTTTTTTTTTTTGTAAAGTAAAAACAGATGTAATAATTATGAAGAAAAATTATTCCAAATTAAACTTTATTTAATATAGTTTGTTTGAATTTTGAATAAATTTGCGTGTTAAAGAGTTCTGTAATATAATTAAAAATTGTGTAGGCTACAATTCAACGCGTTATCTTTCATTTCTTCTTTGATTTTCTAAGATTTAAGAAAAGAAAATAATATAGCTGAAAAAAATCGATCAAAATTAATTTCGTATTTGTGTAAATCTTTACATATAACATGAAGACATAAAAAATAAATGCAAAGATTATATAAGTTTATGAATAACAAAATATAAGAATACAAAAAATCAAAATTATGTTGAATGTAGGCTTAGAAGTAAAAGATGTAAATTAACCATTAACCAAAAGTCCTCTTTGGTATGGAAAAGATTAGCAGTCTGTTGGTCAGTCTATTTCTATCTACATCCATTGTAAATTGTGAGCTCAGTTGGTCAAATATGAGGATATAGAATGCTTGTTATACTACAACTTGTTTTAGAAGAAGTGAAGATACGTAGCTATAGCTACATTCTTGCTTTAATTCATCTCTTCTTTTGTTAAATGTATAGATGAAATTAAAGAAATATAATTTATAAACATTACTAATACATAAAAGTTTTTCTACTTGAACTTACTATCATTCAAAGACACAACCTGATGCATGAAGAGAAGAGAAATTATTTTCCTTTACAATCAACTAGCTTAGATTGGTAGACAGTTCTGCTTTATTTCATTCATGTGAGATGTCTACTTCTTAGAAATTCAAGCTTCGTCCACAGTGCTTCACGAAAAAGAAAATATATTTTGGCTGCAAAATTACTGATTTATATCTAAAGCAGTGAAGGATTGACATATTTATAGTAGAATTTTTTGGCTGCAAAATTTTGTATTTATTAATATTTCGCCATTAGCGAAATATCAATAAATACAAATAAAAAAAAAACTTTATAGGTTCAACTTTGTAGATCAACAGGAATTCTTTTCGAGGCTTTAATTGTTTGTATGTTTGTTTTTCGTTTTTTGGTGAAAATAAAATAACCTCCATAACCTTATAAAAATATCCTCTTTCCACTAACTTTTTTTCTGCTCCCGTGCAAACAAAAGGAGGATAAAATATAACTTTCAGCACAAAGCAAATTCCCCAAAACTGTCCCCTGAGATTGGAGGCTAGATACCTTCTTTTTGTTTGCTATCTTTCAAAAAAAGCCGAAAAGAGTCGTAAAAGAAGGCATCTGCAAATCGCAAATATGATGAGATCCGAATCTTCGCCAAACTCTCAAAAGAATCCCATTTCACTGCGATGGACACTTTGCGGGGAAAATGTTCCTGGAATATATCCGAAACTGGGATTCCCTTTTATGTCCTCAAACGCGTGAAAATGCTCCGTTTAACTTCTCACCAGAATGGCTTTATTCGTCTAAGCGCATGCAAGTCACCATTTCTTGGCTCGAAAAGATTTGAAATGTCTAAAATAGATACTAGCATTATAATGATTTTATGGTAGCATATTAAAAAAACAGTCAACTCAGTTAACTTTGTTTCAACAAGCATAATGAAATATATAATCTTTCAAGTTAATCAACATGAAGCAGGAGGTTGAAAAGTATGACCTTAAAAAGAAAGAGCTTTTCAAAATATTTTACTATGTTTCTAGTATTTTTATACCCATTTCAGATAAATACATTTTACAATGTTATTTTCATGTTTTAACTGCTGGATTCACTCTCTCTGTTGCGACAGTGCTAAACACATTCCCTTGTTATCTTTGTTACAATAAAGAGTACATTTGAAAAATGAACTAAAACAAAAGCATTAACAAAATAGTATATTTTTAATTTCTTTTGATAAATATTTTATCTATAATCAACCCAAAAAATGGATCTTTGTTAATTCTTGTCTGAAAATTTCAGGGAATGAGCTGAAACAGATTATAAGGCAAAAAAGGAATTATTAATCTTTTCTGATCTGAAAACAGTATAGAATAGGCTTTTCAACATTACAGTTATTTTACCTGTTAAACAGTTTATAAATGACACAATTACTAACTTTCATCCCTTTTATTTACAATTATTTTATTTTACTACTGACAAATAAATGTTTATAGAATATGAACATTGACCCTGGTGAACATCAAGATGCTATTTTGAATGAATAATCAAAGAAGCTAAAAAAACTTAATTCCTTCTATCAGATTTCCATGTCAATATAATTAATAAAATTAATCTTTTAAGAGATGAACAGCTCCCAGTAAGGTCAAGGCTGCAATAGCCTCGAGATTGACTTTCAAAAACTGCACATTCCAAAGCATCCTAAAGTGAATGTGGAGCGGAAATTTGGAAGTGGGTATACTGGATGGGGCATCCAGTATATCCAGTATAGGTCCAGTATATCAAGTATAGGTCCAGTATAACCAGTATAGGTCAGCCAATTATAGCATTATGAATCTGTAATAATACTTCCTGCCATGTTAATTCCATCTCTGGAAGAGAAATTTATAAGATTATGATATGCTTTGAGAATCAAATAAAAGGTCATTGATTCAACCTTTGTGGGCATTTGGAGAAGAATTTGACGAATTTGTTGATAAAAATAAAAGTTCTGAAAAATGCAAGGATTTTGCCATATCTCTATCATAAGCAGAGATCTCAAGATCCTATTAGAGAATTCCATCTGATGTTGCACTCTATCAGAAAACCTATATAAATCCAAGATGTAAAAGCGCACATTTTCTCTTAGATGTATCGCAAATTGTTTTTGCTGAACAAAAACAGTTGAAGTTTTTAAGGTGTTTTTGCTAAACATTATAACTATTTTTCGATGTCATATGTTGAATTATTAGTGTTACTAACAAACTCTTGTCTTTTTACTGCTTATAATACTGTTTCCCAGAATATGCATGGTATAATGCGTAATTTCCACGAACCAGCATATTAAACTTCTTTCATTTTATACGTACCAAGAGACTTTCGCAATTATATTTTTAAAGGCTAACATTTTTACATCATGTTCGTTCAATCGTCTTGCTCCTCCTAAACGAGTCATCTATACTAATATATAAAGCTCAATATGTGTGTGTGTGTTGGCGTTCTACAGACCAGACCGTTTGACCTACAGCTACCAAATTTGGTACATGTATACCTTGGAGGTCGGGAATGTGCACCTGGGATCCCTCTCTTTGAATTTTTAATTAGAATTTTAATTATTAATTAAAAACTAACTTTCCCGCCAAAAAATCTTTTCATTTTCCCCACCGCCAAATGAGTAAGGCTTCAGTTTTTTTTCTCAACAGTAATGAGGCTAGGCTTAAGATTTTTCGGCTGATTATTTCAAATGATTCTATTTATTTTCTTAATGTTTGATGCATTTAAAATTAAACATTATTAATGAATCGATCTTTCAGACTCATTCTGAAGTACATAGCGTTACCCCAACTGGCGTAGAAAAACTCACGCATTTGCGTTACCGTAACTGGCGTTGAAAATTCACGCATGCGCATTGTGTTCTGATTGTTGACATGACAACCATTATCAACGGATGATTTAAAGTATTTTTAGGTTAGTTGCATGTTTTTATAATTAAATTGTATTTATGTTAGTTATATATTTTTTGTTATACGCTTATAGTTTTAAGTACATTGTTTTTTAAGTAGTTTTTTTAACCTGTTTTCAGCCGATTATTTTAAACGATTCGTTTTATTTTCTTAGTGTTTGATGCATTTAAAAGTAAACATTGTTAATTAATCGTTCTGGTCATGATGTATCTGAGAATATTTTGTTGACAAATTCTTGAAATATTACATAAATTAGGAAAGATATTCTTTAGTGCCCATAAAGTTTAAACGCTCAGTGACTGTTTTCAGTAATCATATTACAAAAATTACTTTGTTTCAATAAAAAATATTATTATATTAATTGCAGATTAATCCTTTCCATTTTAATTTAAAGTATAAATTCTACGGGAGCTAACAGAAAATAAGAGAGATACATATTACGTTATGACTGAAGGCGTTTATAATATTATGAGTGAATTATATGACTATCGAAATTTGAAGTTTTAAAATATTTTGAGGAAGAAGCTATTAAAGTAGGAATTGCATAAAATATTTAATTATTAAAATTTTAACGAACATTAATATTAGTGAACCGGCTGGCCGCCAAAGGCGGCTAGTAAAAATATAAATTAATCTCAAAAACTTTCTTTTTTTTGTTTCTAAAAAAATTGATAGTGTTACGGATTTTTCCTTCTTCACTGTCGGGTTCGCTTTGATAGTGGGTGTATAGTGAAGAGAACAAACAATCAGTAGACCTCAGTAGAAAACAACGACGACGTTTATTTACACGAAGAACACGAGTACACAAAGACGACGAACACACAGACGACAAATATTTACAGCCGAGTCTAACATAGGGCTGCACACTACAGCAGACAGTAGCCCACAAGTAGTAATTGCCCACAGCACACGAAGCGGTTAGACAGAATACATCGACAGAGGGGTTCCTCGGAGCTTCGCTATATGGTCTCTCCAAACGGCTAAAATTCTGCACTGTCTCCTCGCTTTAGCTGTATCTAAATGCCGACTCACTACTACACGATTGGCTACTCCTCACAGGAATCGATGCTGCTTCCACAGTAAATAACAGGACTCGGCACACAGCTCAGCTGAGCTCTCGCTCCACACAACGCTGATACTCCGCTGTGTCTTATTTATCCTCTCGAAGTCTCGTTACTTGTCGGCGACTCCGACTATTCACATTGCAGCTTGAGAGTGCCGGTCTTTTATAGTTCCGGGAGGCGGAGACTAGAATCTTCTACAACTAGAATCTTCTAGATCAACAAATTTCACGAAGTTTTGATTATTATCCATTTTATCGCCAAATGGTAGCCAAGTTTGTCGCCAAGCTCTAGGATCACTGACTCGACATCCGGAAGCATCTAACACGGATGACTGCAAAACTGTCTTTCTTGTTATGACACTATTCGCTCTGGGAAACAAAATTACTGGTTTGTAACAATAGGTATATAAAATATAACCAGTGATATCAATTGCCGAAAAGCTGCTCTAATGATGCATTTGTCATAAGGAAGGAAAAATTACACACATTTAAAATAAAACATCAATGCCACGATTATGCTTAGGACTGTTATATTCTCTGAATATATTTCACAATTGAAAAAAAGAAAGTAAATACTCGATAATTTAAATAACGGAAGGGGGTACTTTTCCGTTAAACACAAAACTTTAAACCCAGCAAAGTTTTAGAAATTATCCCTGTGATAGTTTTCTCAGAAAAAAATGGAATAACGTTGACATTTTATTTTAGTGGTTATTTGAGAAACGTTAATTGAAAATTAAACCCAAAAAGTGTTATCAATTAATTATGAATAGTCCTTCAATAATTAATAATAGAAGTACTAAAAAAATTATTTTATAATTACAAAAAGGATTAATTTATTAGGATTAAGTTTTAATTCATAATTCAAGGAGTAAATGTTATCAATAAAAAGATTCAATTCAATAAAAGATTTTTCAATTCTGAAAATATTACAGAAAATAATCTATTAACATTGCATTCTATTAGAAGAAAATGATTTTTCCGCTATTACACAAGTGAAAAAAATTACTTTCCGAGCAAAGTGAAAATACTTTTCTCTTCCCTCCTAAAATCGAAAGTTGTCACAGGTATAAAATTACACAGAAGTTTAAAGGAAAAGTTTCGTTTTTTGTTCAAGTGATGAAACCATTTCCAAAAAGTGTAAACACCTATTGGAAAACGGTTGAAGTCATTATTTAGCATTCTGGTTTGTTTTGATAGTTCTTTCTGAAAACAATCTATTTTGTAATTTTAAAGAAAGATACCATAATTGACTTTTCTTAACTTCAGAATTTAAAATTCAATTTCAATTCATTCTTTAAGTTCACTTATTAATTGACAACCGTTTGATTCTGCAGATAATATGGATTGTTATCTCATCAGATTCTCTAATCAAATCACGACTAACAGATAGGCTGAGATAATGCTAAAAATGTTTTTTTCGTATTCGTGGAATTCTGAAATACGGAGATTTATTAAAATTTCGAGTTCGTATATTTGACGATTACAAATCATCCTCTATACTTTGTATACGAGAAAACAAATTATAAGAGCTCTCTTAGCATAAAAAAAATGAGGAAAAAAATATTTTTTAAGTATTATCTTATTAGATAAGTAAAATACACTCTTTTACTTTAATTATTTTCTAATTTTTATATTTAATCATAATTCAATATAATAAATATCATGCGGCCTGAAATTCATCTTTCTGTAATTGATTACAAGGTGGTGTCACTAAGTTATAACCAATTTGCAAGTGGTTTACATTCATTTAATTTAAATGAGTAAGTGATAATTATGTTTTGAGAACATTGAAGGCATTAACGTGAGCAATGTTATCAAAATACACGTATACAGAATTTGAGATTTCTAGAATATGAGAATTAATTTAAAATCCAGGGCAAAAAAACGTAAAATAAGTCAATTTAAATAAATTTATACAAAATTGTAACATAAAGTAACATAATTGAAGCTTTCTTGACAGTAAAAAATCTTAAGGAAGAGACAAGGAGAAGTTTAAAATATTTCTTTCTAAGTCTTTTTTACTTCAAAAATGTCTTCTCTGATTTTGTTTTCATGATGATATTTTTATTTTCTCTTAACGCATTTTAACCTTAATGCACTTTTTCTCAAAATGCATTGCTCTGTCATGTTATGTTACATGAATATATGTCTGTTAGAAAGTCTCAATACTTCGAGCAAAAACATCAAACCTTCAAACGATATTCTTTAGCAGAAAAAAATATAGTTATTCTTTCATTGGATTATGAAAGATTTAAAAACATCATCATAAGACTGGAATAATTTTTGCGTATACAAGCATATATAGTATCACCTGATTATGACCTCACATTGTATAAAATAAATTAATTAAAAATTATGGGATTCAAATTATTTTTTAAAAGGTGAAAAAATAAAAGCAGTAATAAAAAATCGATTATAAAAGTTTTGAATAAAAAAATACAACCTAACAAGAATTCTCTGATTTGATATATTTGCTAAATTATTCTCTTGAAAAAAGGAATATTGATAGTATTGCTGATCTGGTATTATATAAG